>NC_083761.1:3275283-3372783 GCF_963514075.1 Conger conger | reverse complement strand
AAGTGTTTTGTTCTCTTATCTCCTCTCTCTCCCTCTCGCTCTGCGTCATTCCAGGCGACCACGGACCTGTACGGGAACTGCACCCTGCGTCACTCCGGGACGTCAGCAGCAGCGCCCGAGGCAGCCGGCGTGTTCGCCCTGGCACTGGAGGCAAAGTACGCACGCCACGCCATACACTTTCCACGGCCAAACACACAAGCCACTCAAACATTTATGAGGCAAACCACGCCTGAAAAGCCTAGTTTTAGCCACAGGTAGAAAAACTGGGAATTGTTTACCGCCCCTGGTGTAAACTCCAGCTGTGACCAGCTTGGAATTACCAGCTACCAGCTGTTTCAAAACCTAGCTTGAGTCGGCCAAACCGTGTTGAGTATGGAGCTGGTCTGAACTGGTCACCCAGCTACCAGCTGTTTCAAAACTTCGCTTGAGTAGTTTTTTTGTCAGCAGGGACTAGCAATGCACTCATTAATTCTGTGAATTAATTTTGACACGTAGCGATTTAAGTGAAGGGCCCCCTTCTCGTTTAACGTATTCGCCCAACACACAGTGCTAATTGTGCACGCATTTGTAGGGGCCCCTTTAGAATTGCTACTCCTTCCGCATCTTGTGTTCTCATTATCTCGGAACACGTAGCCTAATGTGAATTGATGCTGGGAAAGTTACTTTGGAAGTTTCCCAATTACCGAGCGAAATTAGCCTAAAAGGCTAACAATTACTGAGCCTCCACTGGTTACCAGGGAACAAATCATTACACCTTATGTTGGTCTGCCCGTTCCCGTAACAACCCGCAGCATACGTCCTGCGCATCAGATTTAATCACGAACACGCGTGATCTATGCGCTAACCTCACCACCTAGAAAATATGCCAGCACGCTGCCTACGACTACCGGCTTGACGGCTGCTTTTAAAGCTGAGTCACGCACAGGAACACGAGCAGAGCAGGTCAAGATTCAGCCCAGTTGTACTTAAACGCTCGAACCTCTGAAAGACTTTATCCGTAGCAATAACCGAACTCAAAAAAGGCAGGAAAAAACACAGCGACGTATAGTCTGTCTTGTGGTCTGAAGACGGATGTCTGTTCGTTCGTTCGTTTTCTTGGGTTTACGCAAAAAGGAAAAAAGGAAAAAGATATGTCGCAGAAATAAACGGGTAGTTATGCTCTCGGCCACATAACAAATCTCGAGATGCGCGGCACTCGTTTAGCGGACTTTTTTCTTCCCTTTTTCCCTCGTTTACTTTGTGCTTTGATGTTGCCGTTCAGCTTAGAGAGTGATTGTGCTATTAGGCCGCGGTCGGACCTGTCTTGGGCTCTGCGGTTTGGTTAGTGCAGAATAATGATGGTGGAGAGAGCAGAGGAGGAGAGCAGGGTTTGCTGAAGATAAACACCCGTTCGTCGTGTGCAATCTCTCATTTTTATAGCCCCGTGCACCTCTGCCTCACAGAGAGGCAAATATAGCCAGCCTTGCCTGCATACTCTCTCAGAAATAAAGTGACGCTGGAGGTACATTTTGGTTCTTTAAGGATCGAATGTACCATGAAAGTACAGTAATGTTCTCATTGGGTACAAATGAGTAGGTTTTCTAAGCAAAACGGGAATAAATTAATGATATACTGTCCACATACTGTAGGAGTACATTTTTATGTACCTGTAGGGTATCTCTGCGACAAGCATTTGTACCTTTTTCGGTACTTTGCGTATACCTTCATTTCTGAGACTTTAGTATATTCTGGAAGATTCCGGAAGATTGAGCAGACCCAAGCCCCATTCAATATTTTATAGTATTCGAGGAAGACTGTTGACACAGGTCATTATGGAGGATTATCATATCAACACAATGGCAGATGTGCAGCTTAATGCAATTTATTTTTTGCGTTTGATACAATAAATGTTTTAGAATGCAGTTCTTGGTATGAATGTAATATCATTTCTCTGGCAGTTTTCCTAGTTAGAGTATTAATAATTAATTGGCACAAAGCAGACTCAAAATGTAATGGCTCTGACTGTGCAGATTGAATGCACTTGGGCAATATCAGTTTTTTATTGGATAGCCCTAACAAGTAAATCACTTGGGTCTGGGCCTTAGTAATCATCTTTTTAAAAAGCAACAAAGAATAATCCACAAGGGTTCCCAAACCTTTGCACAGGGCCCTTTTCCTTTTTTTAAACAGTGAAAAAATGAAAATAATACGCAATCTTCCTTTCAAATTTGCAGAGATATCTCAAGTATCATTAAGAATTCAGGTTTGCTTTGCTTTTAATTCGACTTGGCCATCCCCTGACCCCTCCAGCCAGGACCTGACCGATTAGACAGATGCAGTAGATTATAGATTAAATAGATGGAATGGATGTCTGGACAGACAGATGTCTGGTGATGATGAGGATGTTCACTCATTCGCCCTGACCCCTCGTGACCCCTAATGACCCCTCCAATGTAACTGATACATTAGATAGATACAGCGGAGTATAGATTAGATAGCTGCAGTAGATTATAGATTAGATAGCTGCAGTAGATTATAGATTAGATAGATGCAGTAGATTATAGATTAGATAGATACAGCGGATTATAGATTAGATAGCTGCAGTAGATTATAGATTAGATAGCTGCAGTAGATTATAGATTAGATAGATACAGCGGATTATAGATTAGACAGATGGAATGGATAGACGGACAGACAGATGGAATGGATAGACGGACAGACAGATGTCTGGTGATGATGAGGATGTTCACTCCCCCCCCCCAGCCCGGACCTGACCTGGCGGGACATGCAGCACCTGACGGTGCTGACCTCCAAGCGGAACCAGCTGCACGACGAGGTGCACCAGTGGCGGCGGAACGGCGTGGGGCTGGAGTTCAACCACCTGTTCGGCTACGGCGTGCTGGACGCCGGCGGCATGGCCAAGATGGCGCGCGAGTGGAAGCCCGTCCCCGAGAGGTTCCACTGCGTCGCCGGGTCCGTGCAGGAGCCCCGGTGAGTGAGGGGGGGAGTGAGGGGGGGGGAGCCCCGGTGAGTGAGGGGGGGGGGCCCCGGTGAGTGAGGGGGGGGGGGGCCCGGTGAGTGAGGGGGAGAGTGAGGGGGGGGGGAGTGAGGAGGGAGAACACCGGTGAGTGGGGGGGGGGGGGGGGGAACACCGGTGAGTGAGGGGGGGGGAGCCCCGGTGAGTGAGGGGGAGAGGCCCGGTGAGTGAGGGGGGGGGGCCTCGGTGAGTGAGGGGGAGAGTGAGGGGGGGGGAGCCCCGGTGAGTGAGGGGGAGAGTGAGGGGGGGGGGAGCCCCGGTGAGTGAGGGGGGGGGGGGCCCCGGTGAGTGAGGGGGGGAGTGAGGGGGGGGGGGAGAGTGAGGGGATGAGTGAGGGGGGAGAACACCGGTGAGTGAGGGGGGGAGTGAGGGGGGGGGAGCCCCGGTGAGTGAGAGGGAGAGTGAGGGTGTGTACAGGAGCCCCGGTGAGTGAGGGAGGAGTGAGGGGGGAGTGAGGGGGGAGTGAGGGTCCCGGTGAGTGAGGGGGAGAGTGAGGGGCGGGGGAAAGTGATGGGGAGAGTGGGGGGGGGGGCCCGGTGAGTGAGGGGGAGAGTGAGGGGGGAGAGTGAGGGGGAGAGTGGGGGGGGGAGAACGCCGGTGAGTGAGGGGGGGGAGAGTGAGGGGGAGAGAGCCCTGGTGAGTGAGGGGGGGAGTGAGGGTGTGTAGAGGAGCCCCGGTGAGTGAGGGGGAGGGGGGAGCTTGGAGAGTGAGGGGGGGAGAGCCGGTGAGTGAGGGGGGGAGTGAGGGTGTGTAGAGGAGCCCCCGTGAGTGAGGGGGGGGGAGGCCTGGAGAGTGGGTCCTGGTGAGGGGGAGGGTCTGGCACCCGGTGAGTGAGGGGGGAGAGGGGGAGGGGAGAGCCCCAGTGAGTCGGGGGGGAGGGTCCCGGTGAGTGAGGGGGGGAGGGTCCCGGTGAGTGAGGGGGAGGGTCTGGCACCCGGTGAGTGAAGAGTGTGTGCCGGGGACCTGGAGGGGGGGGGGGGGGGAGGGTGGATGAGTTTAGCCTCGTAGCTACAGGCTGTAGGTATGTAATACCATAGCAACAGTGTTCATGGGCTGCGGTGTTTATGGGCTGCAGTGAGATGTGTTGGGAGGTTGTGATGTGTAGGCGGGAAGGACTTGGGGAACTCCTGGGGTTTTGGTGACTAACTGGGGCTCCACTGGAGTCAGCGCACGAGGAGCGGATAAACGGCCATTAGACACGGGCGCACAGCGAGTCCACATCAGACGGCCCGGTCTGAGCATGTGCAGGGAGATAAGCCCTTATTACTGTCCCTAATTATTCCACACAGCCACGTCTGAAAGAGCTGGACGCAAACAAGCTGTGTGTGTGTGTGTGTGTGTGTGTGTGTGTGTGTGTGTGTGTACCAGTGTGTGTGTACCAGTGTGTGTGAGTGTGTGTGTGTGTCTGTGTACCAATGTGTGTGCGTGTGTGTGTGTGTCTGTGTGTGTGAGTGTGTGTGTGTCTGTGTGTGTGTGTACCAGTGTGTGTGAGTGTGTGTGTGTGTGTGTCTGTGTGTGTGTGTACCAGTGTGTGTGAGTGTGTGTGTGTGTGTGTGAGAATTTCAGTGTGTGTGTGCTTGTGTGTGTGAGTGTGTGTGCGTGGTGTGTGTGTGTGTGTGTGTGTGTGTGTGTGTGTGTATGTGTGAGTGTGTGTATGTCTGTCTGTGTAAGAGTTTCTGTGTGTGTGTCTCTCTGTGTCTGAGAGTTTGTGTGTGTGTGTGTGTGTGTGTACCAATGTGTGTGCGTGTGTGTGTGTGTCTGTGTGTGTGAGTGTGTGTGTGTGTCTGTGTGTGTGAGTGTGTGTGTGTGTGTGTGTGTGTGTGTGTACCAGTGTGTGTGAGTGTGTGTGTGTCTGTGTGTGTGTGTGTGTGTGTGTGTGTGTGTGTGTACCAATGTGTGTGCGTGTGTGTGTGTGTGTCTGTGTGTGTGAGTGTGTTTACCAGTGTGTGAGTGTGTGTGTGTGTGTCTGTGTGTGTGTGTACCAGTGTGTGTGTGTGTGTGTGTGTGTACTAGTGTGTGTGAGTGTGTGTGTGTGTGTGTGTGTGAGTGCATGTGTGTGTGCATCTGTGTGTGTGAGAGTTTGTGTGTGTGTCTGTGTGTGTGTGTGTGTGTGTGTACCAGTGTGTGTGTGTGTCTCTCTGTGTTTGAGAGTTTGTGTGTGTGTGTGTGTGTGTATGTGTGTGTGTGAGAGTTTGTGTGTGTCTGTGTGTGTGTGTGTGTGTGTGTGTGTGTACCAGTGTGTGTGTGTGTGTGTGTGTGTGTGCATGTGAGAGTATGTGTGTGTGAGTTTACGCATATATGTAACCACAGAGAGAGACGTTGTTTTAGAAATACCCACAACACAAAAACTTCCGCCCTTATTCCTGCCAGCGCCTGACTACAGAGTGACATTGCTCAGGGCCCCAGTGCAATCGGCTGTTCTTCCAGATGCCTGGAGCGAGAGTAATTTCTGCTGTGACAGAGGGCTAACACTGGGCCGGTTACTCGGTACTCCCCTCTGTATTCCTGGTACATATGAGGAATGACATGCAGACACCTCGCCTGCACTTAAATGTTCATTTTGTGCTCCTTTCTGTGCCTTGTTGAGCCAGATATTTCTCAGGGCCGGGGTCATCTTTGGAAAGATTGCAATTTAACGACCAGCTGAGAAAACCAATTTTCCCTGCAGCTGCAATGGCAACGGCAACCTCGAAATATGTTAAGCTGTCCTGTTTTCTCAAAAGCAGAAAATGGCCGCCTGGCTTTTTGCTAGAAAGTTCTGCAATGCTCTTCAAGAAACCTGAGCTCAATTTAGGAACGGGAAGCAAGGAGCTGTATCCATATTCTGCATTATTTCGGAATTATTACACATTACTAACAATCCTTGTATGCTGGTCAAAGTTCTGGTATACTCACACATTGAAATCTCCAGTGTTAAATCAACTCCTACAGATGACATATTGTCCCTATTGGACTCATTCACTCACAGTAACAGACAGACATTTGCCAAATGTACCCTGATAGCACAGTAATGTTCTCTTTAGAGGTACAATAGAGAGTACATTTTCCAAGCATAAAATAATTATGTATTGCTGGCTAAGGGTATAATTTTATGTGCCTATAGGGTACCGCCCCAGCAACATGCATTTGTACATTTCTTTGGCGCACTACCAAAGTGCCTTAGCAAGAACAGATTTTCAATAACATTTCACACAACATCCAGGTGGCTCATTCCTGCAGCCACAGCTTGGAAAAGGAACCCAAAAAAAACAGTTCATAAATGTCCTGTTCTTTTCTTTGACATTGCACACAAATCACCATCCTCCAAAATGTTTTATCAAGGGCTTATTCCCGCTGCAATCATATCATTATATCTGACCCTGAGACTTCAAAAGAGTAATTTGTGGGTGTGCTACAAACCCAACAAATACAGGGCGAAATTGGAGTTTCTCCTCTATAGTGCTTCACTGTCTGCATCTGTAAAGTGGTTTTCTGAAGAATGGAGGATTCTGGTCCTTTCATTCCTGACAGACCCATAATGCACCTGTCCACCGCGATAAAATAATTATTCTGCAGATAGGGAGTTTATTTAGTATGGTGACAGTATACTGACATTACACACACTTTCCAAATAAAATTAACATGCATCCCTTTTAAGTATATTGTAATTAATTAATAAAATAAAATTATATATCAGAAGAGACAACAACAACGCTAACACTTTATGTTACCTCTGAAATCAAAATGGTTACCTTGTATTTACGTACTAGGCAGTTATTGGGCTGTACAATCGAGTGTTACCAAAAAACATTCCAAAAAACCTCCGTTTCACAGGGTTAAAGTATAATGGAGACTATAATGGAGACAGACTGATAATATCCTCTTAATAACGGATGGCACCCCAGGCTGAACCTAAAGCAGTGCGACACGCTGATCTCCCCCCCCCCCCCCCTCCTCCCGCAGTAAAATCTCGTCGGACGGGCAGCTGGTCCTCAGCATCTCCACGGACGCCTGCCAGGGCAAGGACAACTTCGTGCGCTACCTGGAGCACGTGCAGGCCGTCGTCACGGTGAACGCCAGTCGCCGCGGCGACCTCAACATCAACATGACCTCGCCGGCCGGCACCAAGTCCATCCTGCTGAGCCGGCGGCCCCGCGACGACGACGCCAAGGTGGGCTTCGACAAGTGGCCCTTCATGACCACGCACACCTGGGGCGAGGACCCGCGCGGCCCCTGGCTGCTGGAGGCGGGCTTCGGGGGCGACGCGCCCCAGCACGGCGTCATGATGGAGTGGACCCTCATGCTGCATGGCACGCAGAGCGCCCCGTACATTGACCAGATCGTGCGCGACTACCAGTCCAAACTCGCCATGTCCAAAAAACAGGAGCTGGAGGAGGAGCTGGACGAGGCCGTGGAGCGCAGCCTGAAGAGCCTGCTGGGGAAGAGCTAAACACACTATACACTACACACTCATACACTATACACCATACACTATACACTATACACACTATATACTACACACTAAACACTACACACTCATACACTATACACTCATACACTATACACTACACACTATATACACTATACACTACACACTATATACTGCACACCATACACTACACACTCTATACACTATACACTACACACTATATACTCATACACTATACACTATACACACTATACACTACACACTCATACACTATACACCATACACCATACACTACACACTATATACACTATACACTACATACTACACACTCATACACTATACACTACACACTATACACTACACACTCATACACTATACACTATATACTACACACTCATACACTATACACTATATACTACACACTCATACACTATACACTATACACTACACACTATATACTACACACTCATACACTATACACTACACACTATATACTACACACTCATACACTCATACACTATACACACTATACACTACACACTATATACTACACACTAAACACTACACACTCATACACCATACACTACACACTATATACACTATACACTACATACTACACACTCATACACTATACACTACACACTATACACTACACACTCATACACTATACACTATATACTACACACTCATACACTATACACTATATACTACACACTCATACACTATACACTATACACTACACACTATATACTACACACTCATACACTATACACTACACACTATATACTACACACTCATACACTATACACACTATACACTACACACTATATACTACACACTAAACACTACACACTCATACACTATACACTATACACAACACACTATATACACTATACACTATATACTACACACTCATACACTATACACTATACACACTATTCACTACACACTATATACTGCACACTATACACTACACACTATATACACTATACTCATACACTATACACACTATAGCCTGAAGAGCCTGCTGGGGAAGAGCTAAACACACTATACACTACACACTATACGCTATATACTACACACTATACACTACACACTCATACACTATACACTATACACACTATACTCATACACTATACACACTATAGCCTGAAGAGCCTGCTGGGGAAGAGCTAAACACACTATACACTACACATTATACACTATACACTATATACACTATACTCGTACACTATACACACTATAGCCCGAAGAGCCTGCTGGGGAAGAGCTAAACACACTAATACACTATACACTACACATTATACACTATACTCATACACTAAACACACCATATACTGCACACTATACACACAATACACTATATACTACACACTCATACACTATACACTACACACTATATACACTATACTCACACTACACACTATATACAATATACACACTATACTATACTCAAACACTAAACACTACATACTATATACTATACACTATACACACTCACACTAAACACTACATACTACACACTCATACACTCAACACTACACACTATACACACTATATACTACATACTAAACACTACACACTATACACTATACTCATACACTAAACACTACATACACACACTATACACAAACACTATACACACACACACTCACGCATATACACACACTCACACACACACCGATTACAACTCCCTCCTGTTTGTAAGTGTTAGCCTCCCTTTGACGATATGTGTTGTAACCCAGATTATAACGGTGTAATTTCTTAAAAAAGAAAAAAAAAAGAACCTCTTCTAATATCTTCAGATATTTTCTTTTCTGTTGTTATTTTTACTGATATCATATATTATATATAAATATAAAGGACGTCTTCTCCTGTCTGTTATGTTGTTGCTGACCAAACCCCCCTACAGTTTGTGACTGTAAATTCTTTTCTGTGTCATTCTACTTAAAGTTTAATACCTTGCAAACAGAGGAGTGATTTTTCTTTTGCTATATTTTTTTGTGATAAATTTTGTTTACATAAAAACGGAGAGGAATGTGTGATGATGATTTCGTAGGGTGTGGTCGGAAACCATGTCATACTCTTCAATATGATACTGAATACACAACTAATTAACGCAACCACTGATGAAACAGTATTCACCAGTGAAAACACAAACGCCAAAACGGTTCCTACGTCCTCAGGTTTTTAAAAATAATGGAATTGATTCTATAGTCGTATCCCGGTGAAAACATACTATATTTTTAATGAAATCCAGAGGGTAAAGCTATTTAATAACTGAAGAGGTTAGAGAGGCTCACACTAGACATGAAACAGGCCAATAATGTAAATAGTTATGATGTATGTAATTCCATTGGATATATAAGAGGAACCCATAAATATATTTGAAAGATTGCTTTCTTTGTATGGGGATGATTTTAATTGACAGTATCTGTTGCTCTTTGTGTAACCTGTTTATGTAGCGGTAGACACCCTCAGAAACCAGCAAGAACCAACAAAGCTATGAATGTTAAAGTTTGTGCTGCACAAACGTTCGTCTGCTTGTAAGTGGACTTCATGTTATCCACATCGTAATGACACCTTAGGAAATAGAGCAGGTGTATTTTAGCATCAGTGATTTATTTAAAGACAAGCTGAAATTAAATTTCCTCAGTTTAGTCAGTTCTTCATAAGCATACAAAAAATGACAAAGTATATATTCCATGAAATCAATAAAATTGTAATGCTTGTGTATTTAAAGGTTTTTTTATTTTATTTAGATTTTACGTCATCATGTACCAGTGGACCTGTATGTCGATCTTGTCTGACAATTTTCCGTTCCCCTCATCTGATGTGTCAAATGGACAACCCCGCCATTGAAAAAGATCGGTTTGCGTACGTTGTATCGCAGAGGCTGGTGCTGCTCCAACTTCCCTTTCAGCTTGCCTTTAAGTCACTGATTGGTTAAATACTCCACATAGCTTGTTCTTAGAGCCTTAATTGGCTGCTGATTGAAATGAGCTCACAGTACTGGATGATTGCGAATAGGTTAGCGTAGACGGGCAGAATACAAGGTCTTTGTCCATATTGCTTTTCTCGTGTTCACTAATATACTAATATATAAATAATAAAAAACATAATAATATATGTATGTGTAAGGGTGTAATGATGTCCCTCCATATCTCAGGTAAGGTCATCGCTGTTGACGGCTGAAGTCTTAATTAAAATCTTTGTATACATCGCAACATTACAGTTTTGAAGAAGAAACTTGGATTTTTCAGCATGACTTTTCATTCTCGGCTGCACCGTGCCACGCAAACATAACATTTTACGATTAAAACAAACACACTGGACATAAAACATTTGAAAGCTAACTTTTATTAAAGCAAGCATCACACAGCATTGGCATCCAATTGAGCAAACGATAACTGGATACACTGTTTGTGTGCAGAACTGAAAACTTCTCACACAGACTCTATTTTGGTTTTGAATTAGATTATTTCAATTGCATCATCATAATCGTGTTGGTTTTGACACTCCCGGGTTTTCAGACGTTAAAGGCGAAGTGTGTCAACAGTATGAGAGTCAGCAACGCGAGCAGGATCTGGAGCGGGAAGCTAGTCTGGGTGTGAGTGGAACGGCGGGCGGTGGTCGGGGGGCAGAGAGGATCGTGGGAAGCGCGTCAGGCGGGGCGGTCTCCCTGCTTCTTCTTGCTGGTCTTCTCGATCACGGTCTCCACGATGGTGGCCGTCTCCTCGTAGCCACGCACCCTGCTGTCGGCCGAGATCTTCTCGATGGACTCCACCATCTCCACCTTCTCGTAGCTCATGGAGTCCACGGGCAGCTGGGACCGGGGGGCCGGCATGGGGGGCGGAGACCGGCGTCTTTCGGCGGGCTTGTCCTTGTAGCCCTGCCCCCCGGAGGGCAGGCTGGGGCCGGGGGCGGGGCCGGGGGCAGGGCAGGGGCCGGGGTCCCGGGATTTGGGCTGTGGGTCCCCTCCCTCTCCCCCTCTCTGACTGCCCTTCCCTCCTCTCTCCCCCTCCCTCCCTTCCTTTCCCCGCTCTCCCTCTCTCTCTCCCTCTCCCTCTCCCTCTCTGCCGTCTGCCTTCCTGCCCCCCCGCTCGTCATCCCTCGGGGGCACCGGGGGCAGCAGGCGCATGGGGGTGGGGGCGGGGGCGGGACCGGGGGCGGGGGCGGGGGCGGGGGCGGGGCTGGGGGCAGGGGCGGGGGCGGGGCCAGGGGCGGGGCCAGGGCCGGGGGCGGGGCCCACGGGGGCGGGGCGGGGCTTGTCGCCGCCGTACCCGTCGTAGGGGTCGTAGGGCCCGTAGGGGTCGTAGGGGCCGTAGGGGTCGTAGGGGCCGTAGGGCTGGTCGCAGATGGTGACGTAGACGTGGCCCCCGGAGGGGCTGGAGCTCTGGAAGCAGGGGTGCAGGACGCTGGCCTCCCCGCTCACCAGCACGTAGCGGCCCTGCGTGTAGAAGTCGGCGATGGGCTCGGGCCGGCGGTACCGGCGCATGCGGTCGCGCACCATGCTGCACAGCGTGTCGAACGCCTTGCTCAGCTGGCTGCCGTCGGGCACGTCCTCGCGCCCCGCGTCCTGGAAGTGCAGCGGCTGCTCCGCCCGCCGCACCGGCTCCTCCCGCACCTCCCCGCCGCCGCCCCGCGCCTCCTCCTGCTCCTCCTCCTCCTGCTGCGCCTCCTCCTGCCCGCTGTCCACCATGTCCCGCGGAGACAGCTCCTTCCTCTTCAGCCCCTTCTTGGCCAGGACCTTCTGCCGCGGCTTGATGCTGGTGATGCCCTGCATGGCTTGGGTGAGGTCTGCAGGGGGCGCACAAGGACAGCGTCCGCACTCTGTCACTCACACCTCTCAGGTTACAGTCAGGCTAGAAACATCTATCTATCTGTCTGTCTGTCTGTTTGACTGTCCTGTGACTGTCTGTGTCTGTCTGTCTGTCTGTGTCTATCTATATGTCTGTCTGCCTGCCTGTCTGTGTCTATCTATCTGTCTGTTTGACTGTCTGTCTGTCTGTCTGTCTGTCTGTCTGCCTGCCTGCCTGTCTGCCTGTCTGTCTGTCTGTCTGTCTGTCTGACTGTCTGACTGTCTGTGTCTGTCTATATGTCTGTCTGGCTGTCTGTTGTGTGTGTGCAGGTTCAAGACAAGAGTGTGTGCGTGTGTGCATGTGTGCATGTGGATATGTGTGTGCATGTGCATTTGCATATGCATGTGTCTGCATGGAGTGTGTGTGCAGGTATATGTGTGTTTTCGTGTGTGCGCGCACATATATGTATGTGTACGTGAGCGTGTATGTTTGTGTGTGGGTATGAACTACAGTATACTGACACAGCGATTAAATCCGTGGATTTTGAACCCCAGCCTCTGACTTGATGAAAGATTTGTTAGACAAACCCGTTACCACCAGTCAGCTAAAGGTGAAATCGCCCATTGCCAAGGGCAACAACACTATTTTGAATTTTGGGCCTCTCTGATTGGACCGATGGACAGGTTGCTGGACCATTGTGATTGGAGAGACCTGAGGTCTGGAGGTGTACCCCGTGACAGCTGACTCACCCCCCCCCCCCCCCCCTCCCCCCGAGACCTGTCGACACACTACACCTGTGAATCATGCCCACGCTAGCCCCCCCTAACTGCCCCCCCCCCCCCCACACTCTCACCTTTCCCCCGGCTGCTGGCGTGCGGGGGTCGGGGTTGTAGCGGTAACTGGTGGTGAACAGAAGTGGACCGGAGTGCCGATTATAGCCGAATTCAACCTGTCGATCAGAGAGAGGGAGAGAGAGAGAGAGAGAGGGGAGAGAGAGAGGGGGGGGGGGAGAGAGAGAGAGAGAGAGGGGGGGGAGAGAGAGAGAGAGGGGGGGGGAGAGAGAGAGAGGGGGGGGGAGAGAGAGAGGGAGAGAGAGGGGGGGGAGAGAGAGAGGGAGAGAGAGGGAGGGAGAGAGAGACAGTGTGAGTGTGTGAGAGTGTGTGAGAGAGAGGAGGAAGAGAGAGAGGGAGAGAGACAGAAAATGTGAGAGACAGGGAGAGAGAGTGAGAGAGGGAGAGAGACAGAGAGAAAGAGAGAGACAGAGAGGGAGTGTGAGAGAGAGGGAGAGAGAGAGGGAGTTACTGTACAACAAATCTCTTATCATCCGTTATTTTAAAAGGATCACTACCAACAAAGCCCTCGTGATGTTAAAACATTCCCCCCAAAATCAAATTTTCACACCTTCATTACCATTAACATTGTTAGCATTCTTAAACGATCCCACACATGGACATCAGTTACCTTTCTATGAACAAATCTTTTCAATAAGGAAATACTGCCACCTTGTGGTAGACTTTTTTAATGGATATTGTCCTCTGACAATCTGGGCCCAGTTCTACAAAGCAGGATGACTGAGCCAGCTGGATAACTGCACTGAGTAAAACCCACAAAGCAGGATTACTGAGTTAGCTGGATAACTGCACTGAGTAAAACCCACAAAGCAGCATTACTGAGTTAGCTGGATAACTGCGCTGAGTAAAACCCACAAAGCAGGATTACTGAGTGAGCTGGATAACTGCACTGAGTAAACCCCACAAAGCAGGATTACTGAGTTAGCTGGATAACTGCACTGAGTAAACCCCACAAAGCAGGATTACTGAGTTAGCTGGATAACTGCACTGAGTAAAACCCACAAAGCAGGATTACTGAGTTAGTTGGATAACTGCACTGAGTAAAACCCACAAAGCAGGATTACTGAGTTAGCTGGATAACAGATTAAAACCCGGAACCATCCCATATCTGGAAAATGGACTGTAAAAAGAGCTGTTCTGGGTTTTCCTCAGTGCAGTTATCTAGCTAGCTCAGCAATCCTGCTTCATGATACAGACCCCAGATGTGCCAGGAGCAGCAACATTAACTCTAAAACAGATCAAATAAAATACTGCGAGCTCAAAAAAACAGGCTGAGGACCAGCTTTTCTCTGCATTCTCACACGAAAACACATCTCCATGTGCATTCAGCTCTTTACCTGCAATCCAGATTTTCAGACCTCTTGTGAACCATTTCATGAATCATTTCAATCGGAGTGAGAAGCTAAACTGGCCAAATCAAAATGAGTTTTAAACCGAATTGCGTGCTTGACTGGAGTGTGGAAGGGTAGACAACGTGTGGGAGTATCCTCCATATTGTACATGGTGCCATTATGTAACCCCGTCTTTGGCAGCACAAGTGCCTCTATCTGTCATGCCAATAAAGCACTTCAGAGAGCAAGAGAGAGAGACAGAGAGAAAGAGAGAGAGAGACAGAGGAGAGACTGTGTGAAAGAGAGTTGGCCCAGGTGTAGTGTACCTGTGGCCCAGGAGTGGTGTACCTGTTGGCCCAGGTGTGGTGTACCTGTTGGCCCAGGTGTGGCGTACCTGTTGGCCCAGGCGTGGCGTACCTGTGGCCCAGGTGTAGTGTACCTGTTGACCCAGGCGTGGTGTACCTGTTGGTCCAGGTGTGGTGTACCTGTTGGCCCAGGTGTGGCGTACCTGTTGGCCCAGGTGTGGTGTACCTGTCGGCCCAGGTGTGGTGTACCTGTTGGCCCAGGTGTGGCGTACCTGTTGGCCCAGGCGTGGCGTACCTGTTGGTCCAGGTGTGGTGTACCTGTTGGCCCAGGTGTGGTGTACCTGTTGGCCCAGGTGTAGTGTACCTGTGGCCCAGGTGTGGTGTACCTGTGGCCCAGGTGTAGTGTACCTGTTGGCCCAGGTGTGGTGTACCTGTCGGCCCAGGTGTAGTGTACCTGTTGGCCCAGGTGTGGTGTACCTGTCGGCCCAGGTGTGGTGTACCTGTTGGCCCAGGCGTGGCGTACCTGTTGGCCCAGGCGTGGCGTACCTGTTGTCCTCGTTCTCGATGATCCTCTGGTGGCGGTCCAGCTCGTTCTCCAGGGAGATCTGGTACAGCGCCAGGCGCCGGCACTCGCTGGTGTACTTGTCCAGAGAGTGCTCTGCCTCCTCCATCTCGCGCCGCAGAGACTCAATCTGCTCGTTATACTGCTGCAGCTCATCATCATAACCGTCCTGCGTGCCCTTAATCACCTGCTCCAGAGACGCCGTCTGAGAGAGGGGGGGGGGGGAAGGAGGGGGAGAGGAGGGGGGGAGGAGGGGGAGAGGAGGGGGGGAGAGAGGGGGGGAGAGAGAGAGGGGGAGAGAGGGGGGGAGAGGGGGGGAGGGGGGGGAGAGGAGGGGGAGAGGGAGGGGGGGGAGAGAGGGGGGGAGAGGAGGGGGAGAGAGAGAGGAGAGAGAGGGGGAGAGAGGGGGGGGAGGGGGGAGAGAGGGGGGGAGAGGAGGGGGAGGGGGAGAGAGGGAGAGAGAGGGGGAGAGGAGGGGGAGAGGGAGAGGGGGGGAGAGGGAGGGGGAGAGGGAGAGGGGGAGAGAGGGGGAGAGGAGGGGGAGGGGGAGAGAGGGAGAGGGGGAGAGAGAGGGAGAGAGAGAGGAGGGAGAGAGGGGGAGAGGGTGAGGGAAAGAGAGAGGAGAGAGAAAGAAAATTTGAAAGAAAGAAAGAGAGGGAGAATGAGAGAGTGAGAGGCAAAGAGAGAGATAGAGAGGGGGGTCTACAGCGATTTACATTTACAGTACATCATCTTTTTCAACAAAGGTGTTCATTCATTTTCTGAAGAAAACTCTGTCCTTGTTCCTCCGGATGGTGCCTGTGTGCAGCACAGGGCAGAGAGTGGCCCAGAGAGTCCCCTAAGGACCCCCAGGGTCACTACTGCGTGGAGAAATCTCACGTAACGTGTTAAAGAACAGGACACTTCAGCTGTCTCTCTCAAAGGCCACTCCATTAGCTTTCCTCTCCAGGAAGCAGAGTGCCGAACGGACCTCCGCGGGACACAGCTGCTCTCTACTCTCCCGAGACCCTTTCATCCTCAAAGGAGGACATTAACTGTTGGCTTCCCTGAGCTCTATACAGTATTTCTCTTGACATAAGGGACTTTCAATTAAAATTTAATGAAATATATATATATATTTTTTTTAATGTTCACTGCAACATGTTATCATCATCCAAGACACTTGCATTTTTACATTACATTACATTAATGGCATTTGGCAGACGCTCTTATCCGTACAACAAAGTGCAAAGTGCATACCCATAACCAGGGATAAGTTCGCTGAAAGACCCTAGAGGGAAGTACAATTTCAACTGCTACCTGTACAACAAAGATAAGATTGTTTTTTTAAACGAACAAATAAACAAACAACAAAGCAAAAGTGACCAAACTTACTGCTTACCTAGCCAACTAATTTCTGTCCAAAACTAGTCAGTAGTGCTCAAAAGTAGTCCAATACGGGCAGGACTGTTCACAATCTACTTTGCTTTCCCAGCGAACAGCCAACAACTGAACTCAACTGAACTCCCTCACTCCCACTTTCTGCTGGAGGACTGCTGTGGTGTTGATTCGGCACAACGCCGCTGTAGCCAACTGCTGTGTCAACGGTACGCCACTAGACGGCGCTATAGGCCTGTGTAAGCTGTTCCAAAGCTGAGAAAATATGAGACGGGCTCTTGGTACATCGCAATTATACTGGCGGTTGACGGCCTACAAATATATTGTGACATTTAGCTCATAGAAATCATATTAAATCATACTGTTTAAATACATTTTTGGGACATCTATGTGTTAGTAATTTCCAAAAGGTCTACATATTTAAAATACATTGCAGTTCATTCTGGTGGGTCAGGCTTACATGCTATTGACTTTTGAAGTTTATGGACAATGTGACCAGAATGTACAAGCTGGCCCAACGGAAAATGGAGAAAAGCCTCATTTGTGCAAACTTTGCACAAATCCAGTGAAGAAGAAATCAAGACGTCGCACGTAGGACGTGGATCCAGGGCACGGACACGGCGGGTATCGAGTCTCTGTTACAGTGACGATATGACAAAATACACAGCACATACGCTGTATAAAATATACGATAATAAATACAACTCTTGAGTCCTGTTGTTTCACGGCTGGGCGTATTTTTTTTTGCGAGCGTGCTGCCCTCTAGAGACGGGAGTGAGGCGTGGCACCGCCGCGTCGCCGTGGTAACCTACCTCAGTCTGCAGCCTGCTCTTCTGTGACTGGAGCTGACAGAGGGCGCTCTTGTTCTCCTCGAGCTGGGACTGCAGGGTGGGAACTCTGCGCTGGGCCAACAGCTTCTCCTGCTCCTGGAGAGGGGAGGTACAATCTAAACCAAACACCAGCACTGATCCTAACAGCATCTCCTGCTCCTGGGGAGAGGAGGAGGGGGGGTACAATCTAAACCGAACACCAGCACTGATCCTAACAGCATCTCCTGCTCCTGGAGAGGGGAGGAGGGGGGGTACAATCTAAACCAAACACCAGCACTGATCCTAACAGCTTACCTTTCTCTCAAATGGGCAAAATATAATAATAATAATCTGTTATATAGCCGATGCTTTTAATCTAAACCATCATGCAGTTGATTAGGCTAAGCAGGGGGAAATCCTCCCTGGAACAAATGTGGGGTTAAGGGCCTTACTCAAGGGCTCATCAGCTGTGTGGATCTTATGGTGGCTACACCAGGGCTTGAACCACCACCCTTCCAGGTCCCAGTCCTGTACTTGCGCACTAGGCTAGAGACTGCCAAGCACTGGGTTGCAGTGCGTGAAATTGTTATGACATTAACTCTCTGCAAATATACAGTAAATAACAGATAACCCCCACCTTACACCGTAATACAATATGGAACTTGATACAGTAAATAACAGATAACAAATGGCAAACGTGATAAAGAAACCATTCTGAATTTGTGAGCGGATATCGTATGCTTCCTCTGGTATCACTCCTTGTTCATTCACTTACTGTCCAGGGACAGAGAAAAATCCATAGTTTATGTCCTATACGGGCAGTGCAAATATCCTATAAACTGTAATTATGTGATTATTGAACAACTGACATTTCAAGCTCTCTACCAATTTACTGTATTCCTTTAAATCAGTTCAAACAAGAGTCGCACAGTCTTGTGCAAGACGTGTGCTCCAGTCACTGACGGAGATGTGACCTATAACTTTTACTGCACTTTATTTTACTACACATTTCTACTGTGTTGTGTGCGTTTTATGTGTTTACTGTGTAACCCGGCTGCCATTTTCAGCCAGGTCTATCCTTGGAAAAGAGATTTAGAATCTCCTCTGACCTCTGTCATTAACAATGCGTTTCTGCCCACAGAATTGCTGCTCACTGGATGTTTTTTTGTTTTGCTTTTCACACCACTCTCAGTAAACTCTAGAGACTATTGGGCGTGAAAATCCCAGGAGATCAGCAGTTCCAGAAATATTCAAACCAGCCCGTCTGGCACCAACAATCATTCCACGGTCGAAATCACTGAGATCATATTTTCCCCCATTCTGGTGGTTGATGTGAACATCAACTGAAGCTCCTGACCCGTATCTGCATGATTGTATGCATTGCACTGCTGCCACACGATTGGCTGATTAGATAATCGCATGAATAAGTAGGTGTAGAGTTGTTCTTAACACAGCGCTCAGTGAGTGAATGTGCATGCGTCTATAGTTGTTTTGTTACATGGTACAGGTCACGAGTCATGTTCTTACTTCCGATATTCCCACGGACACAGTTGGCAGGAGAGGAATACTCTGGTTGATCTTGTGCAGCACGTTAACGTAGGTCTGAATCTCCGCCAAATTCTGCAAAAGGCACAAAACAGAGCAGCACAAGCGACAATTAGAAGTCATTAAGGTAGAGCGGAGACGACGCCAGCGTCTTACACAAAGCAAATCATTTCTATTGACAGCCATTAGAACAACAAAAGGATGCAGCAAGCACGGAAAAATGCCCCACTGATTAGGCCGTGCGCAATCTACAGCTGTCAGACGTCGGGGAAAATATCGGCGTTTGTATAAGCTTTTCATCTTAATAACTGCACTTAGACCTCCATTCCGCGGTGCTCCTCAATAAATCATACCAAACGCCTGACATCGTTTCACTCGAATCAGCTGGCCTGCTGTCGACTTACAACATGGGTCGCGCGACATAAATTCCACGAACCAGTGAACCGTTTCAACTGATTAATAGATTCTGGACGAGTGCTGTGTGCAGGCAAGGCTACGATAAGATATGTTCTCCCGTGTGCCGCGGCAAGCCGTCCATCAATACGAGCGCGTGTTGCCGTGCAGTGCTGAGCTTTGCAGGTTGCGCGGCGATGTTCGGGTTACAATCGCTCGGCCTTTCTAATGCTGCGCGAGTTAGCCCGGATAATGCAGACGTTTCCAGAACTTTCCCTTTTATTGAAAAATGATTACTGCAGATGAGTCCAGCACACGAGCGTGAACTTCAGTTCGTCTGTCGTCTGGCTGCATTTAGTTACTTACTGTAGATTGGTTAGACAGCAGGGTTTTGTTACTGCCAATGTTTTGATCAATTTGCCAACCACATGTGCTTACTCTATCCCATAATTGTTTTCCCCCGTTAACATTTTAACACGATGCAGGTGTAATATATTGTCATTTGTCTCTCTCACTGTTGTCACTGAACTCAATCGATAATGCAGTAATTCAATAAACTGGGAAATGTAGCCTCGTTCTAAATGAATTATCTCTCATAGGGCACATTACAGAAAATTACACCATACTTTTTGGCCCTAAGATGTAAAGATGAGGCATTTATTATTCGTGGTATGCCTTGCTTTTAACATGGCCTAAGAGGGGGCACAAGTAATCCTTCAATTGCCATGGATGTGTCTATTCAGGAAAAATGAATAGGTTGCACATTTCTGAAGTTGCAATTCGGAACAAAATCCGCTGTACACTGTAGATCTCCAGGGGCTGTGTTTGAGAACCATCATCGTAGTTATAGCACTTATGTATACTTTTCTGTTTTATTATTGCTAGCATTAGGCTATATGTGCCATTATATTTGTTTTATTGGTGTTTTTGTTTGCTTGTTGTCAACAGATTCATCTACAGGGTCCAAGTTCTTATCTATGCGGTCAGTTCGAGGAATTGTACTTTTCAGCGCACTTGTCCCTGGTTATGCACTTTGTTGAATGCCGCTCAGGATAATGGCGTCTGCCAAATGCTTGTAATATTATTTAGCCACAGAGTCGACGCTTTCAAATTTTCGTACCTTCTTGTGCCGATCCTTGGTGGAGTTGATGTCATCCTGCAGAAACTGCGACAGAATCTGAAACTCCAGGTTTCTCAGCAGAGTGCCGTCAGCTTCCTGAAACACAAAACATCAAAACGACTGCTCGTATCACCGCCGTAAGAATCTCAACCGCCATTTTCCTCTATCCATACCACTGGCGTTAAACCCTCAACCGCCATTTCCCGCTGTTCACAACGATGACGTAAACATCTCAAATGAACATTTCACACTATTCATACAGTTGACCTAAATCCCTCAACCCCCATTGATCGCTGTTCACATCGTAGATGTAAAACTCTCATCCACGATTTCACACTATTCATATCTGTGATTGAAAGACCACAAACGCTTTTTCCTGCTGTTTATCAGAGACTATAGTAAAGGCTTGCATGGGTTGTATTCTCTGGCAGTAGGCGCACTGAATAATGCAGCAGCCTAGGCTATTGAGCTTATGAATGCAAAAGAATAGGAAGATACATTCTGTACATTGACACATACCCGGTGGATTTTGTATATCTATAACTACAATTATTCTGTGCTGGAACTTGCCTGTCAAAGGGAGGCATTGTATAACAGTGTAAGGTTCGGAAATGAATCCCTCATGAATCATATGTTTCCAGGTATTTGTAGCCTATTTCTATTGTGCATACGCTCAGTGACCACTTTATTAGGGAGACCTGTACACCAGCTTGTTAATGCAACGATCTAATCAGCCAATGATGTGGCAGCGACTCAAAGCATAAAATCGTGCAGACATGATGGTTCAGAATGGGGACGAAATGTGATCTAAGTGACTTTGACCGTGGAATGATTGTTGGTGCCAGACAGGGTGTGGGATTTTCACGCACAACAGTCTCTCAGGGTTCTCAGAGGATGCAGAGGATTTTCAGAGGTGCGAAAAGCAACAAACATCCAGTGAGTGGCAGCTCTGCGGGCAAAAAAAAAGCCCTGCTAATGAGAGAGGTCAGAGGAGAAGGGCCAGACTGGTTCGAGCTGACAGGAAGGCGACAGTTAGCTCAACGATGTGTTACAGCCATGGCATGCAGAAGAGCATCTCTGAACGCACAGCACATCAAACATTGACGTGAGTGGGCCGCAGCAGCGGAACACTAATAAGTCCAATACCAAAGAAAGAGGTCACTGACTGTATATTTATAGTTTTAATAATATGGATTTAAACTGTTGTGCCTTTAACATGGTTTCTGGAGAGCCTCGGGGTCTGCTAGTTTTTGTTTTCACAGTAAAATCAGCAACTGGTTCACACCCAAGAAAGATATACGCAGAACATTGCAATTTTCAGAAAACGGCAACGACGTGAAGAGTTGGGGATGTTTGTATTCTATTTATGTGTATTACGGTTTATTGCATTTCCATAAGCGTATGCAGATTGCAGCCCTACCTTATTCAGCTGTTCAAGCGTGCCTCTGAGGCCTTCTTGGTACTCACACTCGTTTCTGTACCTGGGGAGAGGAGAGTGGAGGGGAGAGGAGAGGAGTGAACAGCGGGAGAGATGGGGAGGAGGAGAGAGAAGAGGAGGGGGGAGGAGAGAGGGAGAGAGGAGACAAGATGGGGAGAGGAGAGAGCAGAGGAGGAGGAGGAGAGAGGCGGAGAGGAGGAGGGAGAGGGGGGAAGAGGACAGGAGAGGAGGAGAAGAGGAGGGGAGAGAGAGGAGAAGAGAGAGAGGGGATGAGGGAAGAGGAGAGGGCCATAAAACAAGTTTTACAACCTCACCAGGCCTCAAACACACAGGCCACAGCTTTAAAGCGGTCCGGATAGGATGGGACAGATGCAGCATCTTTAAAGAGCTCCGGATAGGCTAAGCACAGAAGAAGCATCTGTCCTGGGGTGTTTGGGGGGAAAAACACATTTAACCCGGAGGCTGTAGAATAGCCCACAATGCCTTGCTCAGCTACAGAACATGACCGACAAGGCCAGGGTGTTATTCATCATGAGATCTATGTTCATAGAGCACAGTAGCCATGTAGCTGACTCCACATCTGTAGGTTATTTACAAGAGGCCTGTCTAGCAGGTTGTTTTTTCAGCCTCCTGCTTTGGTTTTCTCATTACGTCACATAAAATATCACCATTTTTGTTCCTCAAGGATGTACTTAGGCTGCTACCTACTGTCAGTGATGAGGTAGAGTTTGTACAATCCATGCGCAATAATGAGTAATTAGTAATAATTAATAATAGTAATAATAATAAGCTTTGCATATAACTCTCAAACTCTGTCCGAGCTGCCTGGCTCACTCTTTCAGTAACTTGTCCTCTTCAGTTTGTCATCAGTAACATTTATATCGACAGCAACGTTAAATGAAAATTTTATGATAAAACTTTTTATTTTTTTATATTTATATATATAAATATACATATATATATATATATATATATATATATATATATTTTTTTTTTTTTAGTCTCTTCACAGAGAAGTCTCACCCTTTCAGATTCCCAGGTGGTTAAAGGTTCCTTGGACTAAGTGAAGGGTAGCATATTTCATATTCCATGCATTTGAAATACGTATTTGCACAAACACATTTCATGTGTGATACAGGTTGCCACCTCTATTTTTGAACAATTTACAGCTGCGAAACACCCGGCCCCTCCACCATTTTAGTCGATGTTATGAACATTTTACAGGAGGCGCCCTAGATTTCAATATATATTTGGTTGGTGTTTGACATTTCCAAACATTCACGTTGAAATGAAATGTTTTGAGAATTATTTTCTATTTGGTGAAATAAAGAATAAAGTAACATTACGTAAGAGAGCGCTGAGGGAGGCTTTCTGGGATTACGTGGCGAGACAGCCAAAATCTGTCTTAGGTCATTGACCACTTTTTTTGTGAAAAAATAAAATAACTACGGTTTAAACTTTCAATATAAGTATAAAATATATTTTTGGGTTTCTGCGGTGTCTTTGGTGTGAAGCACATTTTCGTGTATTAATGTATTTGTACATCAATTAATTCACGTTAACAACTGCATTAGTTAATGCCCTTATTGCAAAGTGTGACCCAGTTTTTCAGCAGGTATGTGGTATGAAACAGGTGTTTGTGTATTTTGACAAATCTTGAGATGAGTCAAACTGTCTTACCTCTATACCTCTGCCTCTATTTTAAATAGATTTTAACTTTCAATATAAGAGTAAAATACGTGTTATTTACCGGTTTTTGCCAATACTGTGTGAGGTACGAAACAGGCGTTTCGTGTGTCTCTCGCGCTCACCTGCTGTTGAACTCGTCGAGATTGCGCTGGGCGTCGGTGAGCTCGCGCTGCAGCTTGGCGCGGTCGGTCAGCAGCTCGCGAACGCGCTGGCGGTTCAGGCCGATCTGCTCCACGAAGGCGTCCTCCGCGGCGGACACCTCCTCCATGCGCTGCAGCGTCTCGAGCTGCTTCCGGAACACGCCGTTGCGCTGCTCCAGGACGCGCGCGCGGTTGATGTAGCGGGCGAAGCGCTCGTTCAGCTCCTGCAGGCTCTCCCAGCCCTGCGCGCCCGTCGACCCCGGGGTGTAGTCGTCGGGGGAGGGCGGCTCCTCGAACTCGTCGGAGCGCTCATACTTCTCCTTCCGCACCTGTTACGGCGGTTAAAGTAATTGAAACCGTTAGCGTAATAAAACGGTTAATGACAGAATTATAACTTTGCCCTCTTCAATGTAATAACCGCCGGGTAAATGTAATTAACTACGAGTTAATGTAACAAGAAAATCTTGGAACGGTTAACGTAATAACTTTTGCCGCTTAATGTAATAACTTATTACATTAACCGGCAGTTATTATATTAAAGAGGACAAAGTTATTACATTAACCGTTATTATTACATTAACCGTTTTTTTTTTTTTTTTTTAATGAAGCATTGTTCCAGCACCTCGTGCCGGTAGCTGGTCTTGAACATCCTGGCCGGCTGGGTTTCTGTCCCCACTGCCCTGCGGAACGGCGGATCCCCCTTCTTTAGGGCTGTCAGCGGTGGAAACGCAGGCTGATGACGAGGACCCTCCGTAGCCTCGTTCCAGACTGAACGCCCCGGCCGCCAGGAATTTCTGAAAAACAAAGGATAATCGCTCGGTCATGCCACAAACACCCCCCCCCACCTACCCCAACGCCCCCCCATAGAAGGGCCTCACCCATTGTGGAGCTGGCTGTTGACTGGCCAAAAAAAGCCTCGACTAGAATGAGCAGAATTATGCTGTGCTGAATGGTGCATTATGCTACTGTTATGCTTCCAGTCAGCCAATTCTCTGTTGTCATGTTTTTGTTTTTTTTGGAGGGGGTGGGGGGCAGGTGGTGAGGGAGCAAGGGGGGGAGGTTGGAGGGGCATGACTAGGCCTGTTTTGTGTCCCCACCTGGCTGGAGTGTTCTGCGTTTAAAAGAAGACTTTTCTATTTTCAGAAGTGTCGAGCAAACAGGCGCACGGGTCCGGCTGCCCGGAATAGCCGGGCTTTGTGTTCCGGATGGTTCTTGATCATCAGAGCTTCACACGGTAAACAAGTGAGCGTATACGTCAACAGCAGGACATCAGCTAGTTGTGTCGGATTGCTCAACTGAAAAATTAATTACTCCCACTTTATCTCACGGCATCAGTTGGGATCTGTGATTATAATCACCTACAAAAGGACTCATAGATTTAGTAGGCCATTTAGTTGGCCAGTCACAAATTGATTCATGACTTAGATTCCTCAACTGGAAAATGCATTACTCTCATTTTATCTTATTGACAGGATATGATTACTATCACCTAGCAAAGGATTCATGGATTCCTTTTGGTGGTCAGTGACAAGATTTATCCTTACCTTATGTCTACTTCAACATTTTCCCAATATTATTGTCATCACTTTCTAAATAGATAATTACATATCCACTGTGACTAGTTATTTGTATTTATATTGCAAATACACTCAGTGACTACTTAATTTGGTAGACCTGTACACTAGCTTGTTAATGCAAATATCTAATCAGCCAATCATGTGGCAGCAACTCAAAGCATAAAAGCATGCATACACAATCAAGAGGTTCAGAATGGGGAAAAAATGTGATCCAAGTGACTTTGGCGGTGGAATGATTGTTGGTGCCAGACAGGGTGGTTTGAGTGTCTCAGAAATCGCTGACCTCTTGGGATTTTTACATGCAACAGTCTACAGTTTGCAGAGAATGGTGCAAAAAACACTCAGTGAGCAGCAGTTCTGTGTGCAATGAGAGAGGTCAGAGGAGAAGGGCCAGACTGGTCGAAAGGTGACAGTAACACAAATAACCACACATTACAACAGTGGTGTGCAGAAGAGCATCTCTGAACGCGTCAAGGCTCTAAGTGGACAGGCTACAGCAGCAGAAGACTTTCATTCATTCATTCATCCATTATCTTAACCCGCTTATCCTGAACAGGGTCGCAGGGGGGCTGGAGCCTATCCCAGCATACATTGGGCGAAAGGCAGGAATACACCCTGGACAGGTCGCCAGTCCATCGCAGGGCACACACACCATTCACTCACACACATAAACCCACGCAAACACGGGGAGAACGTGCAAACTCCGCACAGAGAGGCCCCGGCCGACGGGGATTCGAACACAGGACCTCCTTGCTGTGAGTCAGCAGTGCTACCCACTGCACCATCCGTGCCGCCAGCAGAGGACTTAGTAAGCCTAAAACGTAAAGTCTAATAAATACCTAATAAAGTTGTCACTGACTTGTGCAGATCCATCCAGGTACGCCCTCGCCAGAGCTAAGCATGCTGGGTATTCCTGGGCATCAGCGTAATTCAAACCCTGGTGATGACCCTCCTCATTCTAGACTGAGTGCCCCTCCTCCGAGCCTTTCTGTGAAATGACAAAGGACAGCCGCTCAGTCATGTGCTGTCGGCTGAACCCTCAAGCGAGGTTTCATTGTGAAACGGCTTTTGTTTTTGTCTCAGGGTTAGCATGTTGAAAAGTACCGGTGAGGGACAGCTCTTTGCCCATGAACGGGAAGCTATAGTCGCATGGCACAGCGTTGTCAGTTTACATAACGCCAAAAAGGGTCTCTAACAGTTCCCCTGGGCCAGAAGCGTTCGACATGACTGTGCGGGGGCCAGGCCTCGATCTGGGGGGCGACATTAGCTAAGGAGGTAAGCAGGGTTTGCCGGTTCAATCCCCCACCCGGGGTTTGTCCAAAGCGTCCCTGAGCAAGACACCTAACCCCCAATCGCTCTGAACGAGCTGGTTGGTGCTTTTATTGTTGGTGTGTGTGGGTGTGTGTGTGTGCGTGCGTACGTGTGTATGAGAGGCATTCAGTGTAAAGCGCTTTGGATAAAAGCCCTATATAAATGCAGTGCATTTCGATGTCAGACAGGAAGCTAGGATGAACGCGGCCCAAAGTGGCGTGTTCCTTTGTCGTGTAACCTTCTGGAACAGCCAAGCATCTGAGACACCATCGCTGGCTCAGGGGAAATATCTCCCCATCTCATCCCTGTGAATAACAACCTTAACTGCTCAATACAGGCAGCCTTATGACTGAAAATGACATAACGTGATTACATAACTTACCTTTTTGTGTGATTGTATAAGAGGTATGAGATAAGAGGGTGCCAAAGGGCTAAAATGTCAAGGCTCCTACCTTCAGAATGCTACGCTGTCAGTTAGTGTACACAACCCATTTGCATCACCCATCTCTCAATTTCTCATAGTTCATCGCAAGTTCATTGTCTGCGATATATGTAGGATATTGAGGCACCATTAGCACAGGAGGTAGGAGCGGTCTTCCAGGTCGATCCCCAACCCTGGTGTCGATCCCCAACCCTGGTGTCGATCCCCAGCCCTGGTGTCCATCCCCAGCCCTGGTGTCCATCCCCAACCCTGGTGTCCATCCCCAGCCCTGGGTCGAAGTGTCGCTGAGCAAGACACCTCACCTGATTGGCACCTTGATTGGTCTTGCCAATCGCCATTGATGTGCATGTGTGTGTGTGTGTGTGTGTGTGTGTGTGTGTGTGTGTATGTGAGTGGGTGAATAAGAGGCCTCAAGTTTAAGCAATGCGGTCCATATACCGTACTGGCGAAATGCCTGATAAGAATTGTGTTACAGAAGATCAGTTTTAAAAGCTTGAATCATATTCATGTCAAGGTATAGCTGTATACATTAGGTTTCAACTGTAAACATTCTGAAAAAGATATTAATCTGCGCTTCGTTAAAGGGGTAAAAATCATTAACACATTCTTCCTTTCTTCAAAGCTGTTGACAAAGGGATTTGGGGGAAAAGATGACAAAAGGAACATGGGCACATAAGTACCTTAAGGCTATCCTGCTCCTCGGTTTACTCTGAGAAGCCCTCTTAGTTCTCCTCCATTAAATAATCCGAGTGCATGCACTGTTGAAAGTGGTATCTTCACAGGAGCAGAGTGGGACAAGAGCAATAGAACAAACACTCCCTGTTCAGAGACACTAAAGGTTTTTTTTGTTGCTGTTGTTGTTGTTGCTCTTTTTTATTTGAATATTATTCTCATTATCCAAAGGCAAATATTTTTGTTTTCTTTCATGGCAGTAAAACTGTAATGACTTTTGGGCTTTGCTCCAAAACAAACAGACCCAACAGACAAGCATGACAGTCTGCACTGCAAAACAACCTGCTGTCTCTCTTCAAGCGGGGCCTACACAAGAGCATTGTTATTTTATTCTTTTTAAATGTTTTATTGTTTGGCGATGTTTATTTATTTACTGTTTCGTTCTGTCCCGCACCCTGTCACACCCACCCCTTCCTGCCTCTCCGTCCATGAATGTTCCCCGTAGCAGCGTTCCTTTTTAAAAATCTTTTTATAATTCATAAAAACATCCAGACTGGCATTGCATTGCCTGACCGTCAGTTTATTACAGCTGTCAGGAGCTATTCTCATCATCCTCAACATCCAGCACTGAAATAAACTTCATTCACACAGAAAGAGCCTCAGTGTAAAACCAGCTCTTAGAGGCGTACATTCTACACCGATACTGTTTAACGAGTGCCGATTGTAATTGTAGTATATTGGCATCCTATAGACTGTGGTAGTGGTACCAGATACTGGGCATGAACAGTACAGTTGAGGTAACATTGGAAACAAAAGAAAGAATAGTGTGCCACTTGGTAAAGCCAATTAAAACAGTCCCCTTACATTGAATAGTGACATGTTGTTTGCTTTATTTAAATATCAGTTCCAGTATATTACAGTAATATATCTAAGAGTTGAATGAATACAGAACATTTTACTGTGGAGACATAGGCTACAAAAGCTTGTCACTGCAGTGGTACCCTACAGGTACATAAAATTGTACCCATAACCAGCAATATATAGTTAATTTGTATCTTTTTGTGTGTAAAAGGTACTTATTTCTACCCAAAAGAACAGTGTCGTACTGTAAGGGTACATTCGGGAACTGTGTCCCTTAAAGAAGAGAAATGCACCTCCAGCTGGATAGGGGGCGCCGGAGAGTCACGTCCAGGCTGAGTGAAGCTGTGTGGGACTGAAACGAGGGAACGGGATGGACAGATCCTCACCCCTATGAGTGCTCACGGGTCTACAGCGTCTGCAGAGTCCGGGAGTCTGACTCACACCCCCCCCCCCCCCATCACAAAACCTATTATTCATTTATTTATTTATTTTTCCACAATATATCAAGGTGGAAAAACAAATTCTGTTTCTCCCCATGTCTGCATGTACTGTTTATGTAAAACAGATTTAAAAAAACTTTTGCTTTGATATGGACAACTTCTCAAATTCTTAAGTTGTTTTCAAATTTCAATGTCCCCATGTCTGCATGTACTGTTTATGTAAAACAGATTAAATAACTTGAAAGTGCAACAATTTAGACAATAAGTGATAGCAATGTTTTCATAGTGATGGACCCAATGGTCGTTTGTTCTGGTTTAGTTTAATTGGCTCGACTCTGTGCTTGGAGTTGTAACAGAGAGTAATTCCTGAAGCTACAATTGAGGTATTGAGCAAATAAAACCGACCTCAACACAAAATGAAGCACCTGAAGAATGTAAAAGAAAATATTGAGAAGCCTGAAGCCTTTTGGAACAATGTGCTTTGGACTGACAAAACCAAAATGTAACTTTTTAGCCACCACCAAAGAAGGTATATTTGGTGAAAAAAGGGTGACACCTTTGTAGAGAACACCTGGCCAACTGTGAAGCATGGAGGTGGATCCATTATGCTTTGGAGTTGGGAGCACAGAAATATTGTGACAAGTGGAAACTCTAGAGGCTATTCAAGGTCAGTCCAGAAATTGAATTTGAAGAGAGGTTGGGTACTCCAGCAAGACAATGATCAAAAGTATACCTGGAAATCAACCTTGAAGTACCTCCAGGAAAGACAGATCAAAGTGGAGAGATCTGTGGAGAGATGTCAAACATGCCATACATGCAAGGAGGTCAAAGAATATTTCTGAGCTAGAGGTGTTCTGCCAAGAAGAATGAGAGTTCCCAAACTTATGCACAAGGCCTTTTTCCTTTTTATATTACTTCGAAACTGTAAAAAAAATGAAAATAAAAAGTTATATTGCTTTAAAATTTTGAGACATTTGTTTTTTAAGTTCTACCATTTAGAGGTCAGGTTCGCTTCTGTTCACTTAGACCTTAAGAGTAAAAGGCTTTTTGACCAGGGGCGCCCACATTTTTGCACACCACTGTATCTATAAAACAATTAGCCTGTAATTATCTGTACCACACAACATAGGAGCTGGAGAATCTCCATAGAATTCCAGAATGATTTCCGGAATTCCAACAGGAAACTCACCAAAATATTTTTAGCCAAGCTGCATACTGTATATATTTGCCAAGAAGCTAATTTATTCATTTAAAAAGTCTCAATGTTTCAATCTGAGTAACTAATTCACCTGAAATCTTTTCATAATGAAGACTTTATCATGCACTGCAAAAAATAAGTCAGTCTCAACAAGTATTGTAATCATATTTCCTATTTAGACTTATTTCTATTATGGTTTTTGTTAAATAAGACAAAGTATTTCCAATGAGGTGAGAAAGTTTCACTCGTTTAAAGATTTACTAATATGGCGAAAAAGGTCACTTGCAAGCAACAGCTTGAAACAAAGAAATATGTTTAGTTTCATTGCAATATTGTTTAAACTTTTTTGTAGTGTGTGGATATTTGTCAGAATCCTTAATTTAATGTGCTCTCCGTGTTGGCACACCTCAATCAATTTCTTGAAAAATCAAGGTGGGATGGACTTCAGGAGAAACTTCCAGTAACAAAATTTTTTTTCATAAGTTACGTTTTTGTTTTTTTGTGATAGGTGTCAATACGCAGGCTGCAAAATGACAGCCCAAGAACACATCGCTGTCGTAAAGCGCCCTTGCTGCTATGAAAAGGCACGCTGGTGTTAGATTGCACATGCCCCCTGAGGGAACGGGATGGAGAGACGTGCCCAGCGGAAGGTTCGTTCAGGGTGACCAGTGTCCCAGAGCAGGACCGCGGACGTGCTCTTTTCCAGCCGCTCCTCCGGGCTTTTGGGAACGTCCCCGCTTTAATTACTTTAATTAAGCTGAAGCAAAGGCCAGAAGTGGCCAGCTGCCTGTTATTCACCGAGCCGGAAGAGCCCTGGAAGCATGAAAAACCCCACGCTTTCTGCAGGAGGGCTTTGCTCATTCTGCCCGCCGTGCGAATGGCTCTCGCTGGTCCCGACTGCAGAGCGTCTCCACCCCGGCTGGCCAGTGCTGGAATCACCTCCCCATCCCCACCTCCCCACACTGCCCATTTTCCACCGCAGTCTGAGGACTCATCTCTTTACTCTGTACCTTGACTCCTCTGCGGCAGTACACTGATCTATTGCCGCTTGTTCTTCTGATTCCTGTCCGAATCTTTTAGCCCCTTGTTGTACTTTGTAGTTACATTACATTATTGGCAGACGCTCTTATCCAGAGCGACGTACAGTTGATTAGACTAAGCAGGAGACAATCCTCCCCTGGAGCAATGCAGGGTGAAGGGCCTTGCTCAAGGGCCCAACGGCTGTGCGGATTTTATTGTGGCTACATTGGGATTAGAACCACCAACCTTGCGTGTCCCAGTCATTTACCTTGACCACTACGCTACAGGCCGCCCTAGTTTCATCTAAGACTGTTGCAGTTGCATTTGCATTTATATTGAATTTGCATTTGCACTTTATCATGATTCCTTTCTGACTTGGCCTATTTGCCCTGTGTACTAGACTGAATGTTCATGGATGTACAACTGATTCTGCGTGCATTGGACCTTATCAAACCTGTTCTGTAGTCTGACCTGTTCATATGACCTTGATATGCACGTTTCTGGAGTTCGCTTGGATAAAAGCGTCTGATAAATGTAATACAATGTAATGTAAAGCTAGGAACATTCCATTAAATTCAGGAATGGATGCTCCAGGTCCCTGAGACCTTGTGCATTTGCACATCACAGCATTAATACGTTCTGCTGAGCCCAGAAGTACAATAGATATCATTAATAAATGTTTTTACACAGGACTGCAGCTCAGACAACCGTGCAAAAATATCCTGATGTGTCAAAATCATCCAATAATAACAGACGTTGGCATCATCAAACAATACTCCCCTAAAATATCCGCGCTCATCAGCTCCAAATTCAATGGAATTGATTATGATTGGAGATTATGAATTGATTATGATTACCACTTACCATGAGCGCGGCACTTACCCGAAGGACAGCGTAATGTTTTCCCGCGTCTGATGTTCCCCGGAGCGTGAAACAAACACTTAAAATGGGCCTCTGTTGTGCCCCGATAAGAGTGGATTAGACAATCGTTAGACAGCTGGTGAGAAACACCGTGGAGACCGGAGAAGAGGAGAAAAGACAAGTGTATTTCAGGTGTTGGGTTGCTGCTGTTGCTCTAGATTTTGTTTGTTTTCCTTATGGTACAGTAGGTCATTTTCGACTTCTAACAGTCAAGAGAGGAACGGCAGCAACGAAAACCTTCAAATCACAGCACTGTTTATCCCACCCCCTTCTCTGTAAACACGCTGACTTTGAAACGCCATTGGCTGTGGCAACCAGAACCAGAATTTTCAACCAATGAGCTTGAATTATTGTACAATTATACAATGTTTTGGTGCTGGGCCGTCAACTGCATATTTCAAAACCCGAATTTAAGGACTATAAACGCAGGCAGAGGGTGAGTCAACATGTCAGTGAGCCTTTTCCAATGATAGGAAGGGATTTACAATGGTCCTGTAACAATGCTTTAACACAAAAGCTTACCTATTGTACCTTTACCTTGAGCCAATTTGTTTCTTCATGCCAACAGCGTGATTGAGATAGCGTTCCCAGTTGCCAATGTGGGGCTCCAGGAGGAAGGCGGAAATATTGATGGAGATTCTCGTTTTTTTCGAGTTCATTCCCAGAACAGCTCCCATCTTCCCAAGTGAATGAGTAACCCCTGGGATGCTTGTGCCAACAGCCGAACAGTGCACAATGAGATTTCTCCACTAACATTACGCTCTAAGTCACAAAGCAAAGATCCCAACCAACATCAACCAACAACTGCTAATCCGCAGGTTCGACTCGAGATGTAATGAGCAAGCAGCAAGGTGAACCCATTACATTACGTTACGTTACGTGGCATTTAGCAGACCCACGTATCGATTTTAAGCGCCGGTCTCTGCGCTATTCTTCTCCTTCTCCTTTTAGTTAGCTTTGTTTTGGAGAATGTGTCTTGTTCAGTTTTTCTGCACAGTATTTACACAGCACCGGACAGCATGGTGACACTCTGAGGGAAAACAATGACTTAATAACATTGCCTCAACACTTGTCACACAAGATTATGTAAATACGCAGTGAAGTTGCGCATGCCAACATTAATTGGGCTCTCAATTGCAGTATTGTTTTCATCACCGTCGTAGAAATTTATGATTAGAATGCCGGTAACTGAACATTCTAATGCTGATGTCACAGTCACTGAACTGAAAGCAGCAGAGTTCCGGAACACTGACTTATTTATTGTTTTGTTTTTTTAAATATATTCAAAGGGTGAATATATTTCTCATTAACCCATGTCAGCAGGTGCCTATTTTTTGGGACCAAAGAAATGATACATTACAATACGCCCTCTCCTTGAAATTGTAAAAAGAATAAAGCATTTTGGTTTAATATAAAATAGCTTTTTATTTATTTTTGAAGGACATTTTGTCCAGTCTGGCATGTTGGTTTGGAAACCACTCAGCCTGTTTGGGCAGTCTGTGGTCCGGTTAATGTAACATCCCGCAGGCCCACATTGCAATATATATAACAGGATCTGAACACAGCTCTGAAGCAGGGTTTGCTGCACGCAATGCGTGAGATATGACAAGCTTCTGCGAGGTCTGTGTTCATTGGGAGGGAGAAAGGCAGAAACATTTTTATCTGACTCGATTTCACTCAGGGTACACAAGTCCCTTTATTTTTAAATGGACCACTATTGCACTGAACCACACATTTGGGTTTATCCAGTGGCATCCACATTGATTGAAGCGATTCACGGCCACAGTAAGTACCCTGCCCTACTGAAGGCTACAATGGCCCAATTGGGAATCCAATCAAAGTTGCAAGCACACTCCTGAACCATTATGTGCCTGTAGCCTAGTGGCTAAGGTACATGACTGAGGCCCAGAAGGTTGGTGGTTCAATTCCCGTTGAAGCCCTGATAAGATCTCCACAGCTGTTGGGCCCCCAAGAAAGGCCCTTAACCCCACATTGCTCCAGGGGAGGATTGCTTTGTCTCATCAACTGTGAGTCCCTTTGGATAAAAGCTTCAGCTAAATAACCAATTGTTATTTATAATTATAATTATAATTATTATGGTACATGTAATGACAGTTTGTCAAAGAAAAAAACGTAAAAGGAGCAAACGGAAGGTAGAGGGCTGTGAGTGTGTGCGTGTGTATGTGTGTGTGTGTGTGTGTGCGTGTGTGTGCGTATGTGTGCTTGTATGTGTGTGTATGTATTTCTGTGCATGCACATGTGTGTGTGTGTGTGTGTGTGTGTGTGCTTGTGGGTATGTGTGTGCGCGCATGTGTGTGTGTGCATATGTTACTCTATTTATTAGCACGAATGCTGCATTGAAAAGGTGCTTGTTGTGCTAATGGTTCTGCACTTCCTGGAGTGACTTAACTTCCATGTCATAACACAGTGAACCCCCCCCCCAGCCTAATTAATGTAAAATACTGCTGAAGGATGTGGTCTTGATTAAATATAATGAAACGCAAGTGCTTGCATTCCGCTGACTTCAGGTTCAGTGTAATTAATTGGTTGCCAGAGAATGGCCACATTTATTCAGTTTGTTAGTGCATTTTAATGGATATTTCTGGGATATTAATGGACTTAAATACAGCTTCCAGGATGGAGTGAATTGAGGACACTGGCTCCGTTCGTGGAAAGGGTGCATAATTAGCTTTTTATGAGAAGATACAGGGACCATAATTAGCTTTTTACGTGAAGGTACATGTTGTGTGCACTGCGCTGCAAGAGTTTTGGTTTGATTTGGTTTCCGCAACCATCCTTGCGGCCAGTCCCCAGTTAGCATGAAAATACAAAGCAGATTATTTTAAGACCTTCACTTGGAGGGGGCATTTTCTTCCTTTCAGTGTTTTCTTCTCTGCTATTGATTAAATAGAAAGACGGAAAAAAATCGCATAATGACTAAGTGATGATAAATTGTGTCTGCTATTGAAAGATAAAGTGGAGGCCTATTCTCTTTGATTACTGGGCGGCACTTTACTCTGAAACGTCAATCTAAACGGCACTCCTTCCCTGTTCATTTGTACAGACAATTGTTCACGCTCATTTCACTTCATTTTTTTCCTGATTGTAATTTGTGCTTGTAACTTGTTGACTGGCGGCTTGGATGGTGCAGTGGGTAGCACTGCCGCCTCACAGCAAGGAAGTCCTTGGTTCGAATCCCGGTCGGCCAGGGCCTCTCTGTGCGGAGTTTGCATGTTCTCCCCGTGTTTGCGTGGGTTTCCTCTGGGTACTCCGGTTTTCTCCCACAGTCCAAAAACATGCAGGTTAGGCTGATTGGAGAGTCTAAATTGCCCGTGGGTATGAGTGTGTGAGTGAATGGTGTGTGTGTGCCCTGCGATGGACTGGCGACCTGTCCAAGGTGTATTCCTGCCTTTCGCCCAATGTATGCTGGGATAGGCTCCAGCCCCCCTACGACCCTGTTCAGGATAAGTGGGTTAAGATAAGGAATGAATGAACTTGTTGACCCAGAATTCAACTAAGGGGAGTAACTCAACTAAGGGGAGTAAAGATCTTATTGACAATGCCAACAGGCAATTCTTTCCAACCAGAATTATTATCAATAATTACAATCAATGACATCTTATATCTGAACAGAATTAAATTATGGAAGTCTTCAAGCTTTGGATCAGTCACAGATACACTCAGTGAGCACTCTATTAGCTATTTATGAGACTTATCTTTTCTTCTGCTGCTGTAGCCTATCCACTGAGAGGTTTGACACGTTGTGTGTTCAGAGATGCTCTTCTGCATACCGCTGTTGTAATGTGTGGTTACTTGCGTTACTGTCACCTTCCTGTCAGCTTTGACCAGTCTGGCCCTTCTCCTCTGACCTCTCTCATTAACAAAGCGTTTTGGCCCACAGAAGTGCTGCTCACTGGATGTTTTCTCTGCAAACTCGATACTATGGTGCGTGATCACAGGAGATACTCAGATGCCACCCTGTCTGGCACCAACAATCATCCCACGGTCAAAGTCACTTAGATCACATTTTTCCCCCATTCTGACATTTGGTCTGAAAGACAACTGAACCGTGCCTTTATGCATTCAGTTGCTGCCACATGATTGGCTGATTAAATATTTGCATTAACAAGCTGGTGTACAGGTCTACCTAATAAAGTGCTCAGTGAGTGTACATTTGTCAGCTTCAACTTTTAAAACATCTTAAGGGATTTAACTTGCAATTATTTAATATATTATTTTGGATTCAAATGTTTTTCTGCATTTGACTAAGCTTGCCTGGTGTATTAGAATAAGTGAAATGATCCAGAAAGTATAAACCCTACTCACCTGCTCTTCCGCACAGGCTCAAACTCACTGGGCAAGATCGATAAATTAATCCAAAACTTTGACTATTTTAACCCAGGTCTGGTGGTGTCCTGACCTCTGACCTCAGTCGCTGCTTATTTGTACTTGTGTAGACGCACAAGTACAAGTCTGGAAACGCACGCCAGGGAAAACACACATTTTAACGGTTCATCCTGATGGATAAAGGAACTTTTAACTTGATTTATGTGCTGTCGCGATGCGGTTTTATTGCACTAACAGAAAGAGAAAAAAACCCGGGGAAACAGAGTTGTCCTCAGACGCCTCACACTGGAGAACTGGGACAGAAAGACCGAGAAACAGAGAGAGAGAGAGAGAGAGAGAGAGAGAGAGAGAGAGAGAGAGAGAGAAAAAATAGAGAGAGAAAGAGATAGAGAGACAGAAAGAAAGACAAAAAATAGAGAGAAAGAGACAGAGATAGAGAGAGACAGAAAGAAAGACAAAAAATAGAGAGAAAGAGGCAGAGAAGGAGAGAGAGATGAGCCAGGTGTTTTTCTATTGACTGAGATGTACAAGTAATGAGGTGTGAATGAATCCTCACTCTGCCTGCTCCTCCCGCTGGGTCGGGACCATCGTGTTTGTCAGAAACGTTCTGCCTGGGGTGTCTCGGTGGCGCAGCCTGTAGAGCCCTGACCGCATGCTCATTGTGAGCCGCGACGTCGGCGGTTCGAATCCGACCGTCTGACATTTGTCGCATGCCTTCCCCTCTCTCTCTCGCTCCCATTCTTCCTGTCTCTCTATGCTATACTTTCCAATAAAAAAAGGCCTAAAAAATATCTTTAAAAAAAGAAATGTTCTGTCTGTTTTCTCCCGCGAGACCTGTCTCCTGGGGCCCTTTCCGGGAGGTTCCGCCGGGATGTCTGAGTTTTACCCACAACTTTTACCTGACTTCCGAACCAAACTCTGCAGCTAAAGTTTGAAAAGAAAACAAGAAGAAGCCTGAATTATTTCCTTTACATTTTAGACACAACTTTTCCCACCAGCCAGGGACTCAAAGCGCTTTACAGTGACGAGGAGGAAACTCGCCTCAACCACCACCGATGTGCAGCACCCACCTGGGTGATGCAACGGCAGCCATTTTGTGCCAGAACGCTCACCACACACCAGCTGAGGTGGAGAGGGAGATAATATTTTGTATTCAATTAAATCAGGGGATGATTAGCTGGCTGGTTACCAGGGAATCATCATCTTTCATACAGTGCAGAGGAGCACATGAGGAGATATTATAGTTCACCTGATATTGTACTCTATTATGAATAATACACTGCCAAAAACACAAGTCAGTCTCTATAAGTATTTGAGTCTTATATTTAGAAGTACAACATTTTGTTCAAGTACATTTAAGCAAATATTTTAATGCTGCGTGGACACTATTTTAAGTTGAACTTCTTTAAAAGTGTAGCCAAGATTTGTCACCTGAACACTGGGACAATTCCCCAACTTTTCACCTGTTCACTTGTGTGTATGTGTGTGTCATTGGCTAAAATGCGTAAAATATCAATGTCTTTAATGAATTAAAGTTTGAAAGACTTTAAGAAAAGCATCAGGATGAGGTTGTCTTTGAGAGATCGCAGACACCGCGGCTTTGCGTTAAGCTGCCGAACTTTCCCCAACGTCAACAATGATCGGAAACCCGGGCCAAGCTGATAGTCCACAAAATAAGCCTGTTTGTGTAAGGTTCTGCGAACAGACAGGGAGAGAAACGTTCTCACATACATAAACATAGGTGATAGCTCATGCTGTCAAAAGGCGAGGAACTATTTTAGAGGAACGCTTAGTCACAGATATGGCTGCAAATCTATCAAAACAACTGCCACTCTCAATAACCACATAACGGCTAACTGATAATGTCAAAGAGAAGGATCTGTCCGTGTCCCACCAGGCCTCCAATATAACTGCCTACATATTTTACCCTGATAGAATGAAAAGACAGTTTTTATCAGTCGACTGTCCATTTAAAACCCTTAAATGTGAAATCCTTCTTTTATTGGCTGTTATTTACGAGGGAAAACAGTTGCTGTGGAAACAGACAAATGCCAAATAGGAGAGACACAGAAATCTGGCCCGGGAGGAAAATGGTGCTGCTGTTTTTCCTTTTTACCTGAGAGTTAATTGATCATTTTAATGCAATTGATTTTCTCGAGATTTAACTCAACCTGGGGCCAGTTTCACAGACACAGATTAAGCCTAGTCCTATACCAAATTCGATTTTGAATGGAGATTCACCATACAAAACCGATTTTAGTGCAGGACTACGGTCAATCTGTGTCTGTGAAACCACCCTCCTGGTGTCCCAGGGTGCAATTGGCCCCCGATTAGAGGGGAAGAATGAAAACGAGGAGTTCTTTCCAATCGCTTATTTTTCATCTCCTATCTCCTTGTTGTTTGCCTGACCCGGGAATTGATCGACGTCCGCCATCTTTAAGGATATTCTGACCCGTTAAATGTTCCTTCTAAGAGCGAGAAGCTAGAATTTAGGAGGCTCCCAAACTATTCTTAAGCAAGGAAACGCGGGCGCATCCATTTTTGGAAGTATTTTGGTATGCACGACATAGAAAGGATCGACCTCTGGATCCACCTCTCCCCGTCTGCCACGCATACGCCACGTCTGTAACTGGCGTGGCCTCAAACCGAGGTTCGAAGGAGCAAGGACATTCAAATCACATTCAGATCTGCAGTCAACGCAAGATCAGAGTTTCTATCTCCGGCAAGAAAAAAAAGGCCTTCATTTTCTATTTTCTGATTATGGATAATGAGAAAGGTCATAATTTATCTTCCATGTTGCCGTCTAGGAAGAAAATTCCAAATAATTTCGAACAATTGTAGAGGGGCAATTCACATTTGGCGGAGCAAACTGAGAATTTTCTTAATCATTGTACCGACGTGGGGTTAAGGGGCTTTGCTCAAGGGCCAAACAGCTGTGCGGATCTTATCATGGCTGCACCGGGGCTTGAACCACCAACCTTTCGGGTCCCAGCCATGTACCTTAGCCACTAGGCCAGGGGTCACCAACCCTGGTCCTGGAGATCTACCATCCTGTAGGTTGTCAATTCAACCATGAGTTGGCACGCCTGACAACTAATTAGCAGCTCAATGAGATCTCTAGCTCTTGAATGAAGTGTGCTTTGTTGGGGTTGGAGTGAAAACCAACAGAATGGTAGATCTCCAGGATGAGGGTTGGGCAGCCCTGCTCTAGCTGTTGAATGTGGTGTGCTTTGTTAGGGTTGGAGTGAAAGCCTGCAGGATGGTAGATCTCCAGGAACAGGGTTGGGCAGCCCTGCTCTAGCTGTTGAATGTGGTGTGCTTTGTTAGGGTTGGAGTGAAAACCCGCAGGATGGTCGATCTCCAGGATGAGGGTTGGGCAGCCCTGCTCTAGCTGTTGAGTGAGGTGTGCTTTGTTAGGGTTGGAGTGAAAACCCGCAGGATGGTAGATCTCCAGGATGAGGGTTGGGCAGCCCTGCTCTAGCTGTTGAGTGAGGTGTGCTTTGTTAGGGTTGGAGTGAAAACCTACAGAACGGTAGACCTCCAGGGTTGGTTACCGCACTGCACTAGGCTATGGGCTGCACGCATGATTTATTACGCAGTCTCGATTTTCAGCTCATGCAGTCACATATTACTCTTCCTCTTCACCCTCGGGAGTAGAAACCATCGGGTCTCTCCTTGAGATAGATTTCATTCGTCATGCGAGGACCGCTTTTATGGGTCGTTCGTAGATGAGGTGTGCGACCAGAACGCTGAGCGCCGGAGCCACACGTCATGCGGATGTCACCGCGCGTGGGGCGATCGTTCACGCGCCCGCGCGGGGCGAAGATGCCGACGCGGCACAATGCAGCGGCTGCCTTTTATTGCGGCCGTTTTTTATTCTTCTTCTGCGGCTGTTTGCCTCCTCCCTCCCCGTCTCTAGCCTCCGCGCTTGGCCCGAGCCGAAAATCGATCGGCTACCGCAGGGGTTACGAACAATGCGCGTCCTGGCGCAGTATCTCAAAATGACAGGGCTCGTCGCAGCGTCTCGGCGAGTTCACCCCGGAACGTCACATTTCCACATCGATCGTCTCTGAAGCGCATGGCGCGGGCTGCTTCGGTGCAGATCAACTGACAAGCGGAAACTTCAGCAAACTTCCGCCAGACACGCATCCGATAACCAAAACCTAATTCCTAATTCATCGTTGATGAGAGTGATTCTTGCGATTAAAAAGCAGTCGAATCCTCATTTTACACACAGGTCTCTTGTGGGATTTAGTTTCCTCGTCACCATATCGCCTAGAATGGGATTCCAGAGTTTTACATTTGAACCACCAGTACGCAATCTCGTCTACTCTGAGAACATCACTTTGGTAATGATGCCTGAAATGGGGCTGGAGGCGACAAAAAAACATGAACAGGTTCTCAAATCTCAGATGAGAACAAGAAACATACACATTACTGAGGATGGGGGGAAATGTTCTTCCAGAGGACAGATGAGAACAGAATATACAGTGCAGTCCATAAGTATTGGGGCAGTTAAAAAAAATAATAATAATTGCCCCCGCCAATAAACATTCTAAAACATTCACAAAAAAGTTCCCAAATATCAGTGACACAGCCCATGTGTTAACATGGTCAGCTCTCTGTGTTAACCTTGCCAGTGGTGAAACTGCAGCTGAAGAGGAGAGGATACAACAGAGAAGGAGAGGTACTTGTCTTCAGCAAGTGAAACATATTCATTCCGACTCGGGCGAACATTCAGCTTTTTGGCGCTGATGAAAACCTCACTGGTTGCTTTGGCAGTGTGCTTGGTACTCATTGCCCTGCTGCAAGGTGAAACACCACCCGAGGAGTTCTGAGAAACCACCCAGCGTGTCCTCGCTTCTTAACAATGAACCAGACGGATGATTGGTTGGGTAATTTCACTACCTACGAATGACAACTTGTTCCCGCGCGCAAACAAGCATGTACCGCGCTCTCCTTCGGAACAAGTGATGTCACATCTATTCAAACACGGGGCGTGGGTTAGTGGAGTATTACAGCTTACAGGGAGAGAGCGCATATATGGCTTTCAACTCATTCCTCTCCATCACTGGCTAAGTGATGAAGAAGCCCACGCACTCTGAAATAAAACCCCGCTGCTCTGCAATCTCACTTTATCACCGGCGTGAAGTGAAGATACCAGAGACCGCTCTTAAAACGCATTTCAGCCTGGTAATTGGTTGACCGGTTCGGACCAGCTCCTTATTGAAGAATGTTTGACCAGCTCAAGTTATGTGCTGAGACAGCTAGTCGCTGGTAATTTGAAGCTGGACCTAGCTAGTATAACAGTTTACCACATTTTCACATTCGGTTTTGCCAGCGTTCCCTTGCTGCGATGGGCAGAGCCTGATCCCGGCCAACCAACCGTCCCAAATAGTCGCGATGCATCGTGGGAGTTAACTGTCAGTGAGAGAGGGAGCGGCTGGAAACAGCTCGAAACTGCGCGCTCAAAGAGCCACTTCAACAGTGTTGGAGGCTGCCTGATTAACAAGCACCCGCGAAGAGAACGTGTCAGCTTAAAAAAAGATCGATAGCGCTCTCGTTTTAAATCCAGTTTGTCCGCGAAAGGACGTCGACTCGACATCACTTCAGGTGTCGAATCCGTCACGAAGCAGTTCGTCACCATCCAATAAGCATCCAATAGCGGGACATTCTAAAAATACCCGCTTTTCGGCTCGATTGCGATTTGTTTTTCAACAGGATAACTCAACGAGTTGAACTCAAATTATGTTCAGTGTAATGTTTCAGTCTGTGAAAATCAAGTGACCGGTTATAATCCACACAGAAAGAAAAAAAAATGGTTCTGAATGGAATAGATTCCTTAGAGGATCCCTTCTTAGTTACGTATGGAACCCTCTATGAAAGGTGTGAAGTATAAAAGCTCGCAGACAAAGAACCTTTTAGGGCTCTTGATGGGGTTCCTCTATGGAATCACATACTGATGGGAAACTTATTTTTATAAGCGTGTACGGCACAATATAATATAATGCAATATGATATGATATAATAGGATATAATATAATATGTTTGAGATATACTAACCAGGCACTCCTTGCCGGCCAACCGGGCTTGTTCTTTGATTTTGAGAAAAGTTTATTTATTTATTTATTTATTTTATTCATGGTGCTAATTACCCAACACGTCATTCGTAATTATAAACAATTAAAGATGGGATTCATTTCTGTTACAAAGGGAGACTTTTTTTAATGCAGACTGTTTTGTCCGTAACTAGACATGGAGCTGTGTGTGTGTGTGTGTGTGTGTGTGTGTGTGTGCGTATGCGTGTGCGTGTGTTTTAAGACATGTAGCGTTGTCTTTAATAAATATGTTTGAGAGGGTAGGCTTCTCTTTTTGTGAAATGAGACCTTCATTCTCCAAACACGTATCCAACACATATACCAATAGGAACCAAGTGATTCCGTAGAAGAACCCTATCCAGTTAAAGGGTTATTTTTCGGGCAAACCATAATGGTTCTTTGTTTGGGAGTTTTCACACTTCACACCTATGGCAGAGGGTTCCGTACAGAACTAAAAGGCTTCCCCTATGCAATCAAGCCAAAGAACCCTTTCAGAACCCCGTTTTCTAAGAGTGAATATGATGTGGTTGAAGACTGTCGTCATAAAATCCAGTTTGTCCGCGAAAGGACGTCGACTCGACGTCACTTCAGGTGTCGATTCCGTCACGAAGCAGTTCGTCACTATCCAATAAGCACCTGTAACGGGACATTCTAAAAATACCCGCTTTTCGGCTCGATTGCGATCTGTTTTTCAACAGTTCATTAATTCGAATGGAATTCAGGGACTCCCAGGGATTCATAGCTACACGCTGTAGTTACCTACACAAATAAGCATAATGCAAAGTTTACATTTAAATTAACATTTAAACAAGTATTTCAGTGTAGGCAACAGGTTTCTCACTTGTTATATTTTCTAGACACGTTTTAACCTTATTTCCCTTTCATTGTACGTTTCTGTGGCCACAAATGTCAGCTTAAAACGAATTTCCCTTTAATGTTAACAACCTGGACAAGAAAGCGGCCCCGGGAACGCAATGATTGCCACAATACGCAATGATTGCCCATAAACTGATTAACAAAACGCCACTGGGAATGTTGCCAGTAGGCTACAGTATATCGACATTACCACCCCCTTGCCTTCGATATTGACATGGGATTTGTAATGACCACATTGAGTAAAGATCGCGGTCTGACATCTCGTCAAGATGACCGATTCTTTTCGGCGTTTGTTAATATATATTTTTATTCTGTTGCTTTCAGCGTTTGTGCCAACCGGCATTTGTTCCCCAGTATTGATTGCCTAACATGTTCAGTATCCTAATCACGTCACCAGTCCACTTGACAGTGTTTTTTTCTTTTCTTCCAATTGATCTTGTTCCACGCATTGTATGTGACAAACAACAGAAAATACACGCAAATAACTTCAGTCACCTGCTGAAAACACCTCAAGTATATAACTCACCTACGGAGACAGCGTAACTTATTGGACAGAGACTCGATCTTAACTGTTTCTCTCATTTCATTCTTAATGCGCATTCAATTCACGCTTTCCCTGTAACTAAGGGAAGATGGGTGAATGATCAGCTTGTTAGCTTCCTGACAGCAACGCGTCCCTCCTTGCCCATTCACGCGACCTATAGCCGAGTCGCAACCGCTGCATCCCCCGTGCCGAACAGACAAGACGCTTGAATAAATTAGCATTTCCACTTCCTCGGCGTGCCTTAGCCACTAGAGGGAGAGAAAGAAAGCGAAACGCCGAGAGAGCAGCCGAGGTCCAACAGACCGTTTTCTCCTGAAGACCTGTAATTCACCTTCGACTATAAGTAGCGTAGGGTACGGGTAAGCGGTCGCTCCACAGAACAGTAGCTCAGGTTTTTTTTTTTTTATACCGTTTTTTCCGCCTTCTTCGAAGTTTGCTGGGGAAAAAGTCATGTCCAATAAAATTAAGGAAAATTGTTATAGGTAAGTGTTATATTATTTTACAAGGATTTCCTTTCCCTTTCGAAACGCAGTATAGGCTGCACTTTATAGTAGGCTACCTATCTTCCAAACATCCAATGTATTTGTTTATTTTTTACCAAAATGGCATGTGCATAGAAAGTGAGTTTAATCTGATCAACAGCCCAGCCGAATAGCTTTATTATTGCGTTTTTTCTTCTTCTTTTTTTTTGCAACATATCACGTTGGGTTTAATACATACAATAATACATGTTACTATTACAAATGTAACTAGTTTCTCAGTAGTAGTGTGGCTCAATTGGTTGTTGCTGCGTCATTGACTTGTGTTGACGGTTGTTTTACCTTTAACAGTGCATGTTCTACGTACATAGTTCAGTTTTGTCTACATCTGTTAAATGAGGAACTGCTTCATGAATTTAAGCCGACTGAACTTTAAAAGCTAAAGGTAAATTATAAGTACGCTATGTATATTATCAAGGAAGCGTGAATAAACATCAATTAAAATGTAGCATTTATTTACATTTTAGCGTCTCCAAGATGTAGAGATACTCTCTTTATTGCGCGCGTAATATTCCAGAATAACCATTTTAACGACAATGGTTCCGAGTAAGAATTGAGATGGAACTATTCTGTTCCATTTGAGAAAACACGATGAATATTTTATTCAACCAAGATTTGAGTGAAACAAACCTCTTTGGAATACCGAGTATGATGCTTAAGATTATGAGCATCTTATTGCACTGATATAAATTCAAGGTTCATCAATCGTATGTGTATGCGCTGTACGTTTTGGATGTGTGCCACAGAAAGCTTGAATTCACTTAACGACTAAATTATAGAATGGATGGCGCATTTGTTTGCATTCAAATCAATTTGTATATCTGATGTATATACATGTTCTGTATACATGGTATAGTTTTGGTAATACTTGTGCACGCATCGCATGGATAAGATCAGGTTAATTAAGCATTATTTATTGCGCATTCACTACAATGCGCGTCACCAGATTCCATGCACGTTTCCCTGCTTGTTCACACTCGTAAAAGTTTGTACGTTTCCGTTGCAGGCGTGGATTCTGTTCCTATTTCACAGCGAAGAGCATGATGCGCAAAGAGGGACTCTACCTCAATCAAAACACCACCAATGCCTGGTGATCCGTGTCTACAGAAATCTTTATGTACTAAATTAAAACATATATAAAAGTGTTAATATAATTGAAGGACGTTGGAAAAAGGGGCAAGTCATGGATGACTCCAACAGCAGTAGCTTGGCATGTACGACGGGCCAGGACCTCCTCACCGGGAGCGTCCCGGACCATTTCTTGGCCAGCTACGACGTGGACTACGAGGTGTCGCCGGACGACCTGCCCGACACCACGCAGGACCGCGCCTTTTTCGTGGCCACCATCGTGATCGGCGTGGTGCTCATCGGCATCATCCTTGTGTGCGGCGTGGGCAACTTCCTGTTCATCGCCACGCTGGCGCGCTACAAGAAACTGCGGAACCTGACCAACCTGCTCATCGCCAACCTGGCCATCTCGGACTTCCTGGTGGCCATCGTGTGCTGCCCTTTCCTGGTGGATTACTACGTGGTGAAGCAGCTGTCCTGGGACCACGGGCTGGTGCTCTGCGCCTCCATAAACTACCTCAGGACGGTGTCGCTGTACGTGTCCACCAATGCGCTGCTGGCTATCGCCGTTGACAGGTGGGTGTCCCAAGGCTTTCCGGATATCAGCTTCTAGCTTTCCCGATAATGGCGTCAGCGTTTGTCCAATCATATCACTCCGTGGGATATACACGCAGAGATCGGTAGTCACACTCACTCATACACCGATCTGCTACAGATTAAAAGCAATTCTTTATGTGTGTATGGAAGTGTATGGAAGTTCATGGATATTGTTTCTCTTCAAATTGGCTGTTGGAACAGCAGCGGGCAACCAGACGCATTTTTCATTCTTGTGCTCAACCTTATTTCTTCTTTTTTTTTCTATTTAAGTACCCATATTGTCTCCAAACATAGAATGGCTGGTTCTTGTGTGGCTATGTTCTTTGCTGCAACCTCCTCTGTCAGTTCAGAAGGGTGTGAACAAACACACGCTATCCTTCACAACGCATGCTGTGAATCCACCACTTTTTACCAGTTTAACTCACAGAGATACTGAGATGTGTATCTTGTCGAGAGGCTGCCTGGGGGGTGGTTGCTGTGTTTAGAAGCAGACATCTGCAGCTAAAAGCAGACCTCCCGCCGGCATTGTGGGCAATTACAGGGCCAAGGCTAAATATGTCATGAAATATATGCCAACCTACAAAGGCTACTGGCCACAGCACTGCCACAGTCAGTGCCTTAACAGGGCAGCCCACCCAGCAGCCAACAACACTCAACTTGTTTTTTTAAATTCTATTTTTGTTCCTCTTGTAACTGGTGAAGTGATGGCGAGTTTGCCTTTTTTGGAATAGATAAACAACTTGCTTTGGATCCTCTGCCCTTGTTGATCGTATTTGTTCTTTGTTGAGCGTATTTTATAACAAAATGTACAACTGCAACGCTACGCTGCAAACAGCGAATAAGAGCAACAAGAGCCCCGAAACAGTTCTCAATCCGTCCCAAAAACACACTCTCACAGCCCACAACGAAACACTCTCTGTAATGAAAATGTCGTGGAAATAAGAAAGCCACAATTGATGATAATTTGACGTTGGGGCTTGCCCAACCTTTCAGACAGCAGCCCTGAGCATATTGGCACGTCCACACAAAGTAGACAGGAAGGAAAACAGCTCCACAACAGAATTTCCAAAACATCCTGCCTTATAACAGAGCCTTCTCGGGGCTTATTTAGAAAGGGCACCCAACGGTGAGAGGTTGATTACCCTGTGAGTAAAAGCAGACCTGGGTCACATATTTGGGTTACAAATTGTTTTTGATTCAAATACGTTTCTGCGCTCGATTGATTGTGCCTGGTGCGGCTGAGCCAATCAGGAGAAGCAGCAGGTGGGGCTTGCACTGTTGGGACAGTATTTCATAGATTGCAATACACCAGACAAGCATTTGAAACCAAAGCAATTGAACTGAGGTAACAGTTTGAGGTTTAAAGCGTTTTGTGCATCAGATAGTTATCAAGAATAGAATGTTTGCTTTTTGATTTATTCATTTAATATTGTCTACCAACATGGGAGTAGATACGATCTGAGATCAAGAGACTTTTTAAAACGCAGTCACCCAGACAGAGGTAGTATTTTTGTCTTTTAGATTCAAACACATTTCTGCATTGACCAAGCTTGCCCGGTGTATTAGAGCAAATAAAATGATCCCAAAAGTGTAAACCATGCTCCTCCTTGCAGGCTCAAATGTGCCAGGCAAGATCAATAGAGCACAGAAAAGTATTTGAATAATAATAATAATAATAATAAATTAAAAAATAGTATTAGAACCCAGGTCTGGTTGCTGCTGAGAAATAAGATGCAGTCATCATGGCTGACCGATATAGCCAACCTCAACAAGACCTGGCAGCGTCTGGATTCGATATCACACAGCAAAGCCCATCCACACACTGGAGCAAAGCCCAACGTGATGAGCCACAGCCACAACAAACACCCATTTCACAACACTTTGACTTGGGCAAAATATACTGCACCCATGCTGTTGGATCTGTCATCCCGGCATTTGATTTACATATACTGTGCATTCTAATGCTAAATGTGCCTACGCATTAAGGTGATCTATGTATGTCTTGCCTGTTTCGCTAAAGAGCTTTCAAATTCAATGTGACAGACAGTATTGTGATAAGAAAGTCCATGCTGGAAATGCTCTGCCCATAAGTATAAATAGTTTATGGTGTACAGGCAACTAGACCCAAAGCTATGCATTTTATTGGCAGTAAAATGTCATTGGCAATAACCCAACAGGAAACAAATAACTGTTGATCGCGCCTTAGCTGTAGCATTCATACGAGGCAAACTCGAAATCATGTTCAGATTTACGTTAACAACCATGTGTTTGACAGCGAGCTAACTCTTTGCCAGTATGCCCTTTGCGTCGAAACACAAGACAGCTCATTTAACAACACTGTTGAAAGAGCGATAAGATCCCGCTTCCTTCACGCGCTTGACAGTTTTACAGCGTACATACGTCAGAGGGGTTCGAGACCTCGAGCACAGCTTGGCAGTTAACAATATTGCCAAGAGCGTATAGCTGTTAAGTTCTCAATTCTGCCTTTTGATTTAGTAAAATGCTTCAGATTATTTACACCAATTGCTTTGTAGCTGTCTGCCTCTCGGTATCCCCGGGAAGGTACATTCCCGTCCTGGAGGGCCAGTGTCCAGGCAGGTTTTTGTTTCCACCGATTATCATAGCTGAATTAGCTAATTGGACCTTTTAAACCAACAATAGTTCACTCGAAAATTATATTACAGAAAAACGTTTAATAGAAAGCCCATCAAGAACAAGAATATCTGACTAGCTTATCAACAAATGTAGCTGAAATGTCATATTGTGTAAATGTCAGGGTTAATTAAGTCATTAAGGCCAGAAGTGGGCATAACAACCAGAAATAGCCTTGCCCTGCCCCTATGGGAATACGAGATAGTCACCTTTAAGCCGCTTATAATTGTATTCACGATTTTTAAAAAAAAGAGTTTGCGCTTAGATTGTTTCCATTGTTTGTTTTTTTTTCTTTACTCATAATTATCTCCACCCGTCAGATCCAGCGTTCACTACGGGTTCTTTTTAAACATTTAAATCTTAGGCGATAAAGGGCATGATGAACGGCGGTTATTTATGTAAAATAATTTAAATGCGCGACTCGCCTGCTGAATCTCTCTCCCGTTTCTGCTACCTGGTCAGATTGCAGCCTCAGGACCATCGAGACACGGTATATGAAACCCCCTGCCTGGAAGTCACATGACCGGGCCGTTGTTTATTAACGCATACAACGTCAACGCTTCTCTAGCTCAGTGGTTGTGTATGCTGGGTATTATTTTTTCGCCCCAAACAGAGTTGCAATCCCTGAATTTCAACAGGTTGTTCTGTTCTTGTAGGAATTTTTCTTACATGTGGGCTGAGCTACGAGTGAACCAGTGTTGATGGAAATAGCCAATTAGCCAAAATAGGCAATTAGCTAAAAAAAAAAAAACAGCAAACACAGCGCCCCCCCCCAGGCATGGAATGTTTGTAAAAAAAAATAATAATAATAAAAAAATAAATAATAATAATAATAATAAATCAAGATGAAAGACGCAGTGTAAGAAACTACATCAGCGTTTGAAAATGGGTTTATCTGAGGAGCTTTTCAAAAAATAATTGAATGTTGCATTTCATAGCTGTTTTTTTTTTTCTTTCCATTAAACCATTTGATCTTTTGTTTCCATGAAATCCCTTTCAGTTCATCCGAGCATGATGGAGTTTTATGACAACGTTTATCCATTCTTTAGTCCGTCTTTAAAGGACTACAAAATCAATAAACATTCTAGTTTTTAAGTGGCTGTCACTGTTGTTAGGGGGCAGAGCAATTCTCTTGTTGATAAAAATATATTGTTGAGACTATTTGCTATTGCGTTAAGGCTGTTCGAGTCTTCGGGGTATTGTGAATAAAATTGGTTATGATCTTGGTTTACACACTTTGTAATTCAAACATGTGTCTTTGTCCGAGGGAAACAATTTCATCTGTCAGTATTTCACCGAGGAATGCCTTTTCAATCGATTGGGGAGACGCTCTCTGAACTACTTTCTGTTTCTCAAAAATAATGTGCATCGCATTTGTGTTTATATCGGTGTGCTCGCCTGTCGTTACAGAACATGGCTGACTCGGGCACAGTGAAATTGTCCAGTAAAACGTTAACCCTTTAAGGTGCGAGATCACGAAATATGTGACAAGAGTGTTCTGACCTGAGCACTCGAGTGGTGCTGATGTAACAATTACACCTGGCAATTGAAAGCAACGGGAGTTCGAGAACACCGTCTGAGACTTTTGAAGAAAAGCATTCAAAAAAAAAAAAGAGCCTCTTCAAAGGGAAACTCAACTGTTAGAGAGTACAGTGCATAATAGTGCCTACTGGGCTCGTGTTAAAATCTGTGAAGAGTTTAATTAACACTGGAACCGGACACATTATGGGGCAGCCCCTAGCCTAGTGGCTAAGGTGCTTGACCTGGTAGGTTGTTGGTTCAAGCCCCAAAGTAGCCACAATAAGGTCAGCGGTTGGGCCCTTAACCCCACATTGCTCCAGTGGGGATTTGCCCCTGCTAAGTCATCTAATCAACTGCAAGTCACTTTGGATAAAAAGCATCAGCTAAATAACTGTAACGTAATGGACATTTTACTGTGTAACCATATATATGTAGCTACCTAGCTTGAAGCATCAATAATCAAATAATTGTAAAACATTTTTTTAACAACAGGTTTTTGTGTGATTTTGAAAACATGACAGCATTTTCTTTAACAATCCCCCCTGTACTGAGATGACGGTCTCCCCCCTCTCCCCCCTCTCCCCCTCAGGTACATGGCGATAGTCCACCCCCTGCGGCCGCGCATGAAGTACCAGACGGCCTACTGCCTGATCACGGGCGTGTGGGTCGTGCCGGCGCTGATCTCCATCCCGTCGGCCTACTTCGCCTCGGAGACGGCGTACCCGCACGGCGCCACGCGCAGCAAGACCTTCTGCGCGCAGATCTGGCCCGTGGACCAGCAGCTGTACTACCGCACCTACTTCCTGTTCGTCTTCGGCGTGGAGTTCGTGGGCCCCGTGGTCGCCATGGCGCTGTGCTACGCGCGCATCTCCCGCGAGCTCTGGTTCAAGAGCGTGCCGGGCTTCCAGACGGAGCAGATCCGGAAGCGTCTGCGGTGCCGGCGGCGGACGGTGATGGTGCTGATCGGCATCCTCACCGCCTACATCCTGTGCTGGGCGCCGTACTACGGCTTCGCCATCCTGCGCGACTTCCACCCCACGGTGATCTCACGCCGGCGGCACGCGCTGGTGGCCTTCTACATCGTGGAGTGCATCGCCATGGGCAACAGCGTCATCAACACGCTGTGCTTCGTCAGCGTGAAGAACAACACCGTCAAGCACCTGCGGAAGATCGTGCTGCTGCGCTGGCGCTCCAGCTACGCGCCGCCGGGGAAGGCCGCCGAGGAGGCCGAGGCCCGCACCTCCTCCGTGCGCGTCACCGAGGAGGCGGACTGCATACGCCTGCGCTAGGGCCTCGTCCTCGTCCCGTCCCCCCCCCCCCCCCGCCCAAAACTGCGGCCGTAGACCGTGATGTGGTTCTGGACACAGTGGTCCTCGCTCCTGGTTCTGGACCTCCTCTCGGCGGTTTCTGTCACTGCAAAGATCACCGAGGAGGTGGACTGCATACGCCTGCGCTAGGGCCTCGTCCTCGCTCCTGGTTCTGGACCTCCTCTCGGCGGTTTCTGTCACTGCAAAGATCGCCGAGGAGGTGGACTGGACCCCCCCCCCCCCCCCAAACTGTGGCGGTAGACTGTGATGTAGTCCTGGACACAGTGGTCCTCGCTCCTGGTTCTGGACCTCTCGCCCTTTGTCCTTTGTCTTTGAGGAGGACGCCATTTTCCTTCACCCGGAGATGAGGGGGGGTTGACCGTAGGTCTGCGGCCGTAGACTGTGATGTAGTTCTGGACACAGTGGTCCTCACTCCTGGTTCTGGCGGTTTCTGTCACTGCAAAGATCACCGAGGAGGTGGACTGCATACGCCTGCGGTTGGATCTTGTCCCCCCCCCCGCCCAAACTCCCCAACTTTCGCCCTCTGACCTCTGTCAGAGCTCTTTTTGGGCCTGGTGATCTTTGTTTTTGAGGACGGCGACATTTTCCTTCACCCGGAGATGAGCGGGGTTGACCGTAGCTCTGCGGCCGTGGACTGTGATGTGGTTCTGGACACAGTGGGCCTCGCTCCTGGTTCTGGACCTTGTGACCTTTGACCTTTGTACGAGGAAGAAGCGGTTTCTGTCACTGCAAAGATGAGGTTTGACCTCCATCTTCTGTAGTGGTCCTAATTCCTGGTCCTGGAGTTGGACAATGCACAGTGTCCATGAGATCCTCAGGCCAGTTATAATTGTTACTCAACTGCTTAATTGATCGACTGAAGCAGTTGATCGCTACCGTGTTAACTCACCTCACCTGGTTTCTTTGGTCTCAACTGGTTGTGGAATTTAAAGTGACAACAAGCCTGTAGCTCTCTATGGTTGAGGAACACCATTGTGTCGTATATGGAGTACCAAGTTTACACAGGGGATCCTGACAAGATGTCCGAATGTTGCCCTGTCACCCGTCGTGGCTACAAGGATGATTGACGTCGAGTCATGACACAGGCACTTTCCTCATTGACTAACGTCAACAAAACTTTCATTTCTGCCCCCGCTAATCAATGTCATATCAACTTTTGTGACCGACATTGATTAGACGTCTAACCGGTCTCAAAATGTTCGGTGGGACAGTATTGCATTGTGAAAACAGTCGCTCCAAAAGCAAAACAAAAAAAACAGTATTGGCGATAGGTATTGGTTCTGCTGGACGTTCCTGTCTGTTGGTGTTTGTGCCATTTGAATGTGAAAATCTGCAAGTGTTTGAAATGTTCTGTTTGTGCTCTGCCTACCTGATAAAGGAATACATAAAAATGGTGTTTATTTCTTTTTTTTGTTTTGTGAAAGTGGATAAAGTGTAACTATTTGTATTTTAACATTTTTAATGATGCTGTTCAGGGGGAAATATGCATTCCCGGAATAAAAAAAAGTATTGTATTGTACATCAAAAAACAGAATGGCTGTTTTTCTCAAAAGAATACTGTTAATCTACACTGGTTTCTCAGCACACGGAAAGATATCTTGTTAAAAAAAACATTTTATCCTGATCTCTCAAATTCACTCTCTTCCTGTCATTTCCCGTTTAGTAGTGACAGTTTCACTGGAATAAGGGTTTCAGTTATTTTTAAAACTGCATGTGGATAAAATGATAGTTCACGCTCAGGTTCTCGGAGGTGCGGGTCTGTTCTGCCTGTCTGGACATGAACAGGAAAGAGAATATTTTAATGACTACTATCAGCCACAGGCTGTTTTTTAATTAAGTGAAAGGGGATATTTGGACTGGGCAAAGGGCTCGGCAGATGAAAATGATAGCTGCTCTCTTCAGACTGATTTTAGCTGACCCAGGGGGTTTAGACACCCCGTTGTTTTAAACATTTTATCCTAGATTACGAACATCACTTTTTCGATGGCTCCTCCACCCTAAATTGTTCTTTAATTTGTAGAAGAGGAGCTGATTATAATGAGCTCTCTGCTTATACTAGCAAGCTAGCCACGAAAGGAAGAACATCTACAGCAGGGATCATCAAATCTCGGTCCTCAAGGTCCAAGAACTGCTGTTTTTCCACCCTCCCTTTACCTGGGTGTGAAGGCAGTCTAGCCCTAATCAGAAGCACAAATTCAAGGTCCAGATTTGATGATCACTGATCTACAGTAGGTATATACAGTAGGTACTTTGCTGCTGAAGTTTTACTTAAATTTGGAAGTTTTGAAGTTTGAATGGCCAAATTTCAAGGGTTTAACATTTAACCCAGGGTGAGGGAGGGGTATAGCGAGGATTGCTGAGTTAGCCGGATAACTGGGTCCTGTTCCACAAAGCAGGATTACTGCGTTTATAACTGCGCTGAGAAAAAAGCCAGATGCGACACAAATCTGGAACATGGACTTAATAAAAAGAGCTGTTCTGGGGTTTTTGCTTTGTGCAGTTATCTGGTTATCTCAGTATTCCTGCTTTGTGGAACATTCCCCCGATGTTTCAGTGGAGAACTGCCCTTAAAGCCTGCATCGCCCCAGGGGGGGACTGGCCCCCTGTCAACTATAAAGGCACTTTGGATAAAAGCATCAGACACTTACCTTTGCCTGTGCTCGTGCAGTGAAAAAGCCAAAGCTTATAACTTGTCAGCGTGGGTTATCCGGGGCGATCTGACTCCCTTGAAGGGGGGGAAATTAATGGGAAAGGGCTGGGTTGTTGGAAGGGATCCCTGCATGGGGACCGTGATAAAGAGAAGGCAATGAATTCCATCAGCGGGGAGGAGGCAGGACTGCGCTGGAGCGATGTGGGCTGCCGTGTTAAACGGGACAGGTGAAGAGGAAGGGGAGGGGAAATCGGAGCCGTCAGTTCAGACGCAACCGAGAGAGACCTGGAGTCCGCCATTTTGCCATTTCGGGAAATTTGATCCTTGAAGAACCAAAATGCACCTCCACTGTGACTGAGAGTGTAGAGAGGATACAAAGAGAGATAGAGAGAGAAGGGGGAGAGAAAGAGAGATAGAGAGAGAGAGGGGGGAGGGAGAAAGAGATAGAGAGAGGGGGAGATTGAGAGACATTTTCCATTTCTGTAAGCTTTAGGTGAATGTGGATGGTTGAGGATGAATAAAATTATCTTAAGCATTACTGCTAATGAGAACCCAGGTGGCACAATCTCTCTCTTTTAAATGTAGCGTAGTGGTTAAGGTACATGACTTAGACCTGCAAGGTCGGCGGTTCGATCCCCGGTCTAGCCACAATAACATCCGCACAGCTGTTGGGCCCTTGAGCAAGGCCCTTAACCCTGCATTGCTCCAGGGGAGGATTGTCTCCTGCTTAATCAAATCAACTGTGTGTCACTCTGGATAAAAGCGTCTGCCAAATGCCATTAATGCAAATATAAATGTAATGTGAATGTTGATCTAAAGGAGAGCTACATCTGTCCAATTGTTTGCTCTTAATCACACTCATTTGCAAAATGCACATAGCCTATATCGCAATGAAAACAAATGCCACTCTGAATATTCCTTCTAGAGAACTGTTTAAAACCTACACATTAATATCAGAACAGATGGGAAAACCTGTCAGAATTAAACATTTCTGCTGTATGAAATCTCTCATTTATCAATTAAGCATAATGTGTTGGGCCAGTAGGATGAAATATTCATCTGAATCAGTTGTCAAAATCAACCGGTCTCATGTTTAATGGCTGATGGTTTGGCATATTAACGATGTAACTCACTCACTCACTCACTAAATGTTTATCCAAGCAAATGGATGTAGAAATAATGGAATTAGTAAATTACAGTATGCAAATTAAGTAAACTCCGGGTCTTATCTCACTCACAAGCGATATTGAAAATGGAAATTGGAGGCTAATCACGTGTGATTCCAATGTTACTGGGATGTTTTTTCAGTCTTATAACATTGCCACCGCACAGCAGGAACATGTGAGAACGTCTTCTGTTAGCGCTTCATCTCAGCCAGTTGCTAAGGAGATGGTCTGATGTCTTATATATGGAGTTTCCCAAGAATGGCGGGTAACGCATTATTTTACAGCTGTGAAATAATTAGGTGACTGCTTGGATTTCAGAGGTAAGTACAGTAAAACAAAGTCAGTACCATATTTCAATACGATGTAAGTATGTTTTACAGACCGTTTCATAGTACTTACCTCCGAAATAGTTACCTAATAAGTGCCTGGTACTTACACAGTACGCACTTGGTAATTAATGGGCTGTCAAATTAAGCATTACCGAATGGTGTTCTGCAGAACTCCATTTACAAAACCGGTTGTTTCAAAGGGAGAGTTATGAAGTAATATTTTATAGCATTTTCATAGCTCAGTTGGGTTCTGTCATTACCTTCTTTAAAGCACGTCGCTTCAATCTCGCAGCAAACCTGCAATTTGCATCGCCGACATCAAAACCAGACATAAATCAAGCATAGATTGAATTACTTTTAAACGCAGTTACGTTTGCTGCAAATGTCAGTCATCCAGTTGGGGTCTGACACAAATCAGTCCAGTGCATAAGCTTAAAAAAACCTAACTACTTTTTAAAGAAATGTGTCAATCACAAGATTCCCTTTCTTGCCTTTGAAATCATTGCCACAAATCCTGCACAAGCTTTTGAAAGTAATGCTTTTACAAAAGGCACATTGAGAAAAAAGGACAGTCGTGCGCTAAGTGGGTCCTTTGCGCCCCATCATTTCTGATATGAATCAGATGAAAATGATCTCCTTCTACTGATGCTACTGAATAAATATCGGGCCTTTTTGGCCGAGGATAAAACCGCTAAGAATTACATACGGTTTCTCAGTAATCCTTTAAAGGAAATTGCCTGAACCCGACAGATCAATATTACATACCAGAAGGAGACGGCTCTAAGCCTCGGTATATAATATGCCTTGTGTACGAGTGCCTGAATTTCCCTTCAGAGGGCTGGAGTCTGACTGTCTGTTGACCATTTTCCAGTTGGCACGCAATTCAAATACATTATTCAGAGCACAATACGTGGTCAAAATCTGTATTTTGGCTTTTACAACTTACAACTTTTGCAACTCCCGTAGAGTTTTTACCTTCAGTCTTTGCATGAAATGACAAAAACACAAAGATACAAAACAATTTCCCCAGTTTCAAAAAGCAACGCAACACAAACTAATATTCAGCAATGTGAACGTGCACAAGGGTTGTTTCACAGCCGATTATGATGAATTGACGTTGTATTCATTTATCTGGATTAATCCTAGTATTAGCCTACCTAAAAGCGGAATTAGTACTGGAAATTCGAACAGAAACTTAGGACTGAAGGATGAGACTCAGATGTTTCTTTGCAAGAGGCAGTCTAGGCGCACAGTCATACATAATGAGCACTTTAGGAGCTAAAAGAGGTGGAATAGTTTTATCCATTATTCAGTACGCAGTGGGTGGCATTTAAATGCAAAGCAAAAAAAAATACAAAGCAGTTGCAGAAACTGCAGTGTAATGTAGCAAATTTATGTATTTTTTTTTTATTATTCTCTGTACTCATCTGAATTATCGTTAAATATCATTCAATTATCGTTACATCATTAAAATATCATTACATACACTGGAGGCTGAAATTACTTTTTCAAATCTGCTCAAATTTGTTTACACAAAGTCGTTAGGGCACAGTGAGCCACATTGCAGTAATTGAGGTGGACAACAAATAGACACACAGCAACACAGCGCCAGGAGAGTGATGAGTGTGTGGGTCATAAACTTAAATATCTCCCAAACTCCACCATTCCATTCTTTGCTCTTTATCTCAATGTCCAATCTCCTCATTTTACCTGAGCTAAAAAACTAAATTGAGAAGAATTGTCAGCATTAAAGAGAAGAATACCCCATGTGAAATCTTGTAGGTCTGTCATAACTTGATGGGTTTTTGCAGAGTGGAACGAAAGTCTGCAATTTTTCAAGACCTGGAAATTCATTGGCATTCATATACTAAAGCGTTGTGAGACCAGGTAGCACACACAGACACAAGTTCATGCATACAAATATGCACACACACACACACACACACACACACACACACACACACAAGCACACACACACGCAAAAGCAAACAGACTTAGCAGGGCAAAAGAAAGCTTTGAGCTTTTTGATAAATGTCACGCACGATTTTACCAATGGATTTTCCATTCCACTTAACCCAAAATTACATACATTCCTCAGTATGTGGAGCAATCCCATAAGCGTATTGACATAAGTGTTTATGAATGCTCATGTACTGCTTATGAATGTGCTATGTAGTGTACTTAGGAAGGAGTGAGTATATAGCTCTTACGTAGGACCCTTAAAAAAAAAAATAAAAAAAAGTGTTACCGAAAACCGCTTCGGAAGAAACAGTGGCCCTACAGGTGTAATAAAAACCTCAGGTAGCCGCGCAATCAAGCTGGATTCAGAGGAGTCGGCACAATCAAAGCCTGCCAGGGCAAAATGGTGCGGTGGGCGTTGGGAGAGGGGCCTTCCCTCATGATTACCTGGCCTTTTGAAAAGTTTGAGAAGTTATGAAATACCTCACGGCGCCTCTCGAGAGACGTCGGGGGGGAGATTGACTGACGTCTCATTACTCGTCCGGCAACTCGAGAGAGGCACTCTGACTCTGCGACAGTCTCTCACCGGAAGGGCATACAGGGCGCGCAACAAGGGCCGATCCGTTTCAGGATTCTGCGCCAACTTCTGATCTTAATTATTTAATTGACTCAATCATCTCTCATCTGCCATGTGTACTGAGTGCCGGCTACAGCTGCAGACTGCAAGTGTATCCTAATGATCTTACTGTGCTCAAGTACAGGCTTGAACCAGGGTAACTGTGCACCCCTGGTCCACAGCAAGTGAAGATTATACTTGGGTTATTAAGTTATCACTTGAAGTAGCACATGATTAATCAGAAATAACACCAAACTTCTGTGTTTGTGTAAGAGACTTCTGTGTTTAAGGTCGCCCTGGCACAAGGTAACCAGATAACACGCTGGAGTCCCAGTGAAGACAAAGAGCCTTGCACTGAAACTGAGCCCACAGCATTGCATGAAGAGCATACAGAGAACTTCAGCCAACCCGTTAAGCTTCAGCATTAGAAAATCATCTTTTTTACTCATCTTTAATTGGGATTAAAGAGAGAAATAGTTTTCAGATTCCATCTGTCAGGAACCAGCTGCATTCCTGAGACAGGGCAACGTAGGAAGTCACCACTGCCAACAAACACTGTAAGTAAGCATGGAGAAGTTTATTGTATGTCACGCTGGCTGATGGTAATATCACAGAAACACAGCAGAAATGTCTTAACTTTCAATGCCCTAATCTTGCATCCTAGCTTAAATTCCCTCAAACCTTGGGGTGTCTCGGTGGCGCAGCCTGTAGAGCACTGACCACATGCTCATTGCGAGCCACGACGTCGGTGGTTCGAATCCGACCGTCCGACATTTGTCGCATGTCTTCCCCTCTCTCTCGCCCCCATTCTTCCTGTCTCTCTATACTATATACTGTCCAATAAAGCTGAAAAAGGCCTAAAAAATATCTTAAAAAAAAAATTCCCTCAAACCTCATCTAAATGGTTGGCATTAATATAGTGCCTTTATCCAAAGCACGGTACAACTGATGCTTCTCATTCACCCTTTCACACGCACTCACACACTCGATTGGCTGCCATGCAAGGCACCGACCAGCTCATCAGAAGCACTTGGGGTTAGGTGTCTGTCTCAGGGACACTTTGACTCACCCCGGGCGAGGCATCGAACTGGCAACCCTCCGATTGCCAGACAACAGCCCTTACCACCTGAGCCAATGTCGCCCCTCTCAACTGAGATGTGAGTGATGATCGCTGCATTTAGGAATGACATGCAGTGTGCTTAGCTGACATACAACATCCAGCCTCTAAATGACTGTAACATAACATACGTTCTTACTATTACACTATTAAATATGTGAAGACTGTGGCCACAGAAGTCATGGCAGCAGGCTTACGTTACATTACATTCCCCCATTGGCAGAAGCAAACTTTTCTCTATCATCCAAACCGTACAGATAGCTTGATATTCAGAGACGAGATTCAGGCTGAGCACATTAAGAGCATCGCAGCTGTGCCCCCATCGCCTGGGGGGATTTGAACCGGCAACCCCTGAATAACAAGCCGAGTTCTGTAATGCATTAGCCTATGCATCACACGTTGCATTCACTCTGCGAGCAAAAGGTCATTCCAGGGTCTGTCTATTGTGGGCAAATACATGTAATGTCAGTCATTTTACGTGGACCCACAGCAGCTAATTTAGCGCACGGTATGCTGACCTTTGGAATCCATAAGTGGCAGTTTACTTCTGCAACCACTCCGCCATTTGTATAATGAGGTCTCCCCTGGCAGGCGGCATGGATGGTGCAGTGGGTAGCACTGCCGCCTCACAGCAAGGAGGTCCTGGGTTTGAATCCCTGTCGGCCGGGGCCTTTCTGTGTGGAGTTTGCATGTTCTCCCCGTGTCTGTGTGGGTTTCCTCCCACATTCCAAAGACATGCAGATTAGGCTGATTGGAGAGTCTAAACTGCCCGTGGGTATGAGTGTGTGAGTCAATGGTGTGTGTGCCCTGCGATGAACTGGCAACCTGTCCAGGGTGTATTCCTGCCTTTCGCCCAATGTATGGATAAAAAAACAAAAAAACATTCAACAATCTCTCTGTGAATCAACATGATAAGGTGCAACTGTTTTAAGCTACTTCTGGTTCAGTACCCTGTCCGTTTACTGGCGAGTAACATGACATTATGCGGCATTAGCAGGAGGTAAGAAAGGTAAGAGAGGTTTTCTGTCTGTCTGATTGCCGGTTCAATCCCTCGCCCTGGGTGTGTCGAAGCGACCCTGAGCAAGACGCCTAACCCCCAATTGCTCCTGATTGGTGCCTTGCGTGGCAGCCTTTCACCATTGGCGTGTGTGTGAACGGATGAATGAGAGGCATTAATTGTAAAGCGCTTTGGATAATAACACTATGTAAATGCAGACCTTTTACCCTTTACACTGCCAGCATAGCAACCATGGCAACAGCTTTAATGGGAGAAGTCTTCTCAGTCCATAAAAGAACATCCAGTGCTTTAATGTTGTTGACCTTGAATGTTGTTTACATGTAGTTTTTGTTTTTACTGTGCTGTCCAAAGCACAGTACAGATCTGCCGTACTGAACTAAAGTCAGAGGTGAAAAGTTCAGGGCTCAGAAAGTAAGTAAAAGTTCTGTCAAGTGCCTCTTCCGCCCCATGAACTCAGCTAACTTATTTCACTCTCATTAGCCCGCCCAAGGCACTTTCCTTTCCTCAGTGAAGCCTGGAAGGCAGCCACTCGTAGAACTAGGAAAACTAATCGCGACGGGCTTAGCAAACTAGCTAGCTCAGTAACGTAGATACAGACAGATTTGATCAAAATACATTAAAGGAAAGCTGCCTGTGGAGTAGTATGTTGCTGTCTGGGTTGAACCCGCTGGCTTCCAGCCGTCACTGAGGGAAGGAACGTACTGTGGGTTATTAGCTCTGCCTCCCGAATACTACTGCGCTAATTAGCCAATCCAGACGATAGGTACAAACTTTTGTCGAGGACTTTTACTTTACGAGGTACTTTTTCCAGCTCCACAAACTTTCCAAAGACAATTTAGATAAAAAAGAAAATTTTAAACTACTTCTACGCGCTAATGATAAGCAATGATTATATCTGTACAAAGCATCAACCATTTATGTAGACCGGCCGTTTTAGATAAAGAACTGAGAACGCAGTGACAGAACAATTAATATTAAGGGTGGACGACAATTATTTTATTTACCCGTTTAATCTTCACAGGTAATCCATGTGTGTAATGGACAGGCATAAACTCTGTCCGTAAACAGTGAAGAGTGTTTAATAACAAGGCATTTGCTTTGTGGCTGATAAACACAGCAATAAAGTACACAGCCGACGGCTTTTCGAGAGTCCTTATATGAATGGCCAATAAATCAATGCTAAGTCGTGGATAAGCCATCCTTTTTAAACTCAATTAGTTCTCACCGTCTAACAATGCAATCGATAGCATTATCAATTTTAAGAATTTAAGAGTTCTTATTCGTCACTAGAAGAGGCTTTGGATGACACAGCAAAATCAAATCCAAAAGATGACAGTAATTTGTTCATTTTGGTCACACAGTACGATTCATGAATTGGAATTAACTAATGTAGTTGTTAACATCAATGAATGATGGACAAATACATTAACTACGCATGAAATTAACTTGTCAATTGTTAACTAAGCATGAAATTAACATTTCAATAATTAATACATTTGTTAACAACTAACGTATTTGTTACATGATCTTTATTCATTAGAAAGCACAGGATCAACTTATAATTATCCCCAAGAAATACATTAACTGACTTTTTCATTCCAATATGAATTGGCAATAACTAATGTTGTTGTTAACATGAGTTAATGATGTACAAATACATTAACAGAGCTGTACAGATTAACTTCACAGCAGTAGTTTGTAAACAATTATTTTTCAAATAATAATTATAACACCTGATACTTGTGAAGTCTCCAAATATTAGTGTTCTTACAAGAGCCAGGAAATCTGAATTCACAAGTCCACTGCTCTCACCTGTTATATTTGGAATTTATCTTGAAGGATACAGTACAGCACAAATGGTAAATGGTCGACATTTATATAGCGCCTTTATCCAAATTGATGCTTCTCATTCATACACACACTCACACACCAACGGTGATTGGCTGCCATGCAAGGCCCCAACCAGCTCGTCAGGAGCATTTAGGGGTTAGGTGTCTTGCTCAGGGACACTTCGACACAGCCCGGGCGGGGGATCGAACCGGCAACCCTCCAACTGCCAGACGACTGCTCTTACCTCCTGAGCCATGTCGCCCTCACACAAGGCTTTAAATGGTCTTGCTCGAGATTACTTCAGCAGACTACCCACTCCTAACCCTCCGACACGAGTACTTTGTTCACAAGGTGCTGACTATTAGGATGTTCGGAGAACATCTAAAATAACAATGGCAGGCAGAGCCTTATCCTACAAAAGCTCCTGCCTCATGGAATGGCCTTTTCAGGTTCAAGCTTCAGACTTTCTGTTTCTTAAGCATTGGGCTCGAAGTGTGCCTTTTAAGTCGCCCCTATTGTTAAAGATGTGAGGGAACTTTAGATTAGGACCACAGAATGGTCGCGTTAGCCCTGTCACCCTCTCACTGTGTATGAATGCCCAGGTCTGCTGTTCAGGGCTGTGTCGGCGTGTGGTCTGTCCAGAACCACTCTAATGGTGGTGTGCACCCATTTCCTATAATCTTTTATGTAGGCTGCCAAAGAAAAAACACCCTCCCCTCAAATGTATTTGCGACAATTTGACGTGGCCACAACGCTGATCGACTTTGAGTATTGACGCAACCGCAGCTCTGTGATAGATCAGTGTTTTGTGCTCATCAAATTGCCGACGTGAGGGAGCCGCGGTGGCGCAACAGGCTAAGACGCAGCAGACTTGCGGTTGCAGTTTGCTGCAGTTGCACACCGGGGACCGGGGTTCGATTCTCGGTCCTGCCAAAAGCCAAGTTTGGCCGGCTCACGTGGGGCAGCAATAATAATCTGATCCAGAGGGAGGGACTTGGTGGGGTTATTAGATCACCGCACAATAAGCACCTCGGGAATCACGGCAACGGGCACGAGACGAGACGGCTTGAAGAAGGCGTGTCGTTCTCCTTCGGGCCGCCGAGGGACGGGGTACGGGCGGTACATCTAATACGACTACCTCCAATTGAATCAGACGAGGTACAATTGGCTACCAAATTGGGAGAAAAAGGGAAAAATATGAAAAATAAAAAAATTGCCGACCTGAAAAAAGCCTCTCATTCGCGGCCCGCTAATCGGCTCTCGTGACCGCCGGTGATCAGAGGGCCTAAGCGCTTATTGGGCTCAGACCTCTTAAGTGGACGGCACGTAACGCATCATCATCGTTAAGTCATTCCCGGCCCGTTTGCATTTTCGATCCTCTCCCGTGGGGCCCTCCTTCCCTCCGCCTCTGATCCAGCTCCCGGTCCAAGCCACGGACTGGAGAAAACATCTGGACCGAGTGCCTGCGACGTCACCCGGCGGCTATCCACAGGGGAGTGAAAAGTGTTTCGACACCAAGTTTACCGGCGCCGCCATTTTGTAAAATTTGGAGCCAGAGACTGAGCAGTAGGGCCGCTGAATGCAGAGAGAGACTAGCCAGTGCCCCTGATTTATCCACAAAGCGTTCCTGTTATTGTTGCCATAACATACAAATGGACATATGCGGAGTCATTCGATAAAGAGAAACACTGATTGTGACTAAATTTTCCTGTGGGAAAACATTATTGAGCAGTCAGACCTGTGTCAAATACGTAATTGTGTCAAATACGTAAATGTGTCAAATACGTAAATGTGTTGTAAACGAACACCTCCTATTGACACACACACACACACACACACACACACACACACACACACACACACACCGGTGGTGAAAGGCTGCCATGCAAGGCACCAATCAGCTCATCGGGAACAATTTGGGGGCTAGGCTTGCGCCTTGCCCGGGGCACTTCGACACACACAGGGCTGGATCGAACCGGCAACCCTCCGACCGCCAGACGACCGGGGTTAAACCGATACCCTGACGCCGCCGGCGGGATGCCTTGCAGGAAGTCGGCGAAAGTCTCAGACACCGTCATCAAAGCAGATCAGCGCCCTAAACCTTCCCCCCGCCCCCCCGGGGGCCCTCGAGGGGGTCCCGATAAACGCGCCGCTGTGGAATGAGCCCTGACACACCCGGATAAACACGCACCTCCTGGCACCACGAGGAGCAACCGGGGACGGATTAATTTATTCTCCGGTTTACTGGTTACCTCAAAGGGAGCACGAGAGACCTGCTCATCAGAATTACACAGATTCATTCCAATCCCCAAATCCTTCAGCGCCCGTCGGAATCGTCATTAAACGAATGCAGCTACGGCCGCTGACCAAAATCAAAAAATGAATAAAAAATTATAATAAAAAAAATCTTCATTTATGCTTTCATCTCAAAAGCCCAAATTGCAGAACAGCATCAGTGATGATGTGCAGGTCAACTGTGCTGCACTGTGAATCATGAAACGAACCGTTTTCCATTACTCATTCTGTCTGCCTTGGACACTTCTATATACAACTATGCTCGAGTGAAGGACCACTGTACAGTGTGTCCTCATATCATCAATAATAACAATCAGGATAAATGTCTGAAATTCTTGCATCAATGCTACTGCTAATGTTCCGGACCTGGTTGTTCCTTTTCTTGCTTTTTCCCCCCCTTCCCTTTGTGTTAACAGTTTTGTTGTTCCATTGTTGTGTTAAGTCCATTGGTTGTTCTATTGCTGTTAGGTCATGTTGTGTGATATCATTTGGTTTGTCCGTTTTTGCGTTACACGATTTGGTTGTTCAGTCGGTGTGTTATATCGCACGGTTGCTGAATTGTTGTCACTGTGTGTGATTGTTGTGCTTTTTGGATGTCACGTGTCATTACCATTCCATGTCATTTGGCTGACGCTTTTATCCAAAGCGACTTACAGTTGATTAGACTAAGCAGGAGACAATCCTTCTCCGGAAACAATGTGGAACGAAGACAGTTAAGGGCCTTGCTCAAGGGCCCAACGGCTGTGCGGATCTTATCGTGGCTACACCGGGGATCGAACCAACCGACCCTTGCGTGTCCCAGCAGGTCCTTAACCGCTATGCTACAGGCCACCCAGTGTCTATACACTGAAAGGCCATGAGCAGTGTCTATGCAGTGTCTATACACTGAAAGGCCATGAGCAGTGTCTATACACTGACAAGGCCCTGGGCACAAAGTGGTCAGACACTTGGTAGCAGAGGGATTTTCTGAAAAATTGTTTTCAGCACTAAAGCTTGAAAAGGTCTGTGAGATGAAGCATCACTGGTTATTAGGGACTCCCAGAGGCAGAACGAAACATTCGTACTGTTTAAATGTCCGTTTTTATGATTGTTTACTCCGATATCTCACCAAAAAAAATATGGCCATGTTTCACTTCTGCGGCTTTGGAAAAAGGCTCCGAATAAAACAAGGGGCGATTCATTCCCTCTCCAGACACAAACAAGATAACGATCCCGCATTAACCTTTAACACAAGAGAACGACTGTCCACTGAAACGCCGTGCTGGAGACCGGCGGGAAACATTTATAAGGACAACTTAACGTCTTCATCAATAATGCAGGCACACTGGCACGCCTAACACGAAACATCCCCACAACATCGCTGCCCTTCAGTGACAATGCTATAACGTAGACAACGCGCGGCGGTGAAAACGTCTGCTGTGACAGCGACTCTGCTCTGTTCAAATTATCACATCTCCATTCCGAGACAAACGAAGACAGTTTTCATTATTTTTTTATTACTCAGCATTCTAGCGAGAAGGTATATAAAATAACAGAGTAAGTACTACTGACTTGCAGAGTCACAAACATTTACGTACAATAGCTGTGTTTGAATGCTATCCCATAACGTCTTCATTGCCCGTGCCAATCCGTAGCCAATAATACGCCTCAGACAAAGACCCACCGCATATTAAGGATTCCCAAAATCGCTTATGAGCAGTCATTCAAATAGAAATGAGAAGTCATTCAAATAGAAATAGGCAGTCATTCAAACAGAAATGAGGGCAGTGCAGAATGCCTACGGGACACCCAAGGCTACTTCTCGAAGACTCCCATGGTGTTGCTGTTACGCCGTGCTTATTTGATCAATTAAAGCACTCGATTACACGATTACCTCGCCTAACCTGGCTTCTCATCTTGGGTCTTAATTATTCCAGTTTAAGGTGAAACCAAAAACCAACCAGAAGCCATGGGCTCTGTGTGTCCTTGATCTCCAGAACCAGACACGGTCAGATTATTACCACTACGTGGCCAGTTTTAATTTTTTCTTTCACATTCAGTGTCAGAATCAATTTCCCTCTCTGTTACGAAGAAAGAATCGCAGAAATAGAGGGCGTATTCAATAAGAGCACGGGCCCATTTCACTTAAGGAGCGGCGCGGAAGCTTCTAGAAAGATCCTCCCGCCGTCCTCTTCGCAGCAGTAACTCGGCGAGGCCCCGGCGAAATTAAAACAGCGTGTTCTCTGCGCCGAACGGAAAGGACATTCGCCATTAACCTTTAGGAGAGGGAAGGCAGGAGAGCGCTAAAGCAGTTACGCAGCTGGAGGGAAGCCCGTGGCGGAGCCGGGCCAGAGGAATAAAAACAAACCTGATGAATCCAGCGCTGACGAATCCTCGCTGGACCTCGCAGTCCCTCGCGAAAAAACCCGCCAGGGGGGAACGGGTCTGAATCCCGTCCTAACTCTTCCTGGCATCTGTGTTACATTCGGAATATTTCTGCTTAATTTCAAGACCCCTCAGTGTAGTTTAAAAACACCGGGGGTGTTGATGGCTGAGATGAAGCTGCTCAGTTTCGTTAACCGAATGAAAAAAATGTGAAACGTATTTACAAGTTTTATTTCAGTTGAACAAAAGTAGCGGTTATAGAGCAGAACAGCTGTGTGTGTGTGTGTGTGTTTGTGTGTTTATGTGTATTCGTACGTGTGTGTGTGCGTGAGTGAGTGTGTATGTGTCTGTGTAGTATGTGTGTACATGTGTATGCGTGTGTGTGTATCTGTGCGATATGTGTATGCGTGTGTGTGCCTGCCTGCGTGTGTGTGTGTGTGTGTGTGTGTGTGTGTGTGTGTGTGTGCGTGCGTGCGGCGTGTGTGTGTGTGTGTGTGTGCGTGCGCGTGTGTGTGTGAGAGTGAGTGCATGTGAGTCTCATCTCTTCCTCCTCAGGAAGGCCTGGGCCTCCTTCTTCAGCCTCTGGACGTCTTCATCCTCAGTGTGTGTGTGTGTGTGTGTGTGTGTGTGTGTGTGTGTGTGTGTCTGCGCAGTATGTGTATGTGTGTGTGTGTGTGCGGCGTGTGTGTGTCTGTGCAGTATGTGTGTGTATATCTGTGCATGCCTGTGTGTGTAAGTCTCATCTCTTCTTCCTCAGGAAGGCCTGGGCCTCCTTCTTCAGCCTCTGTACATCCTCATCCTCAGACTCCGGGGGGACGTAGTCAGAGCCCTCGTCCCCGCTGTCGTCGTTGATGAAGCTGTCATCATCCCAGTCCTCTTCCTCACCCTCCTCCTCCTCATCCGGGCCAGCCCGTTTACCTACAGGACCAGAACAATCCGTCACACTTCACAATAACAGTGACACGAACTGGACTAATGTAGTCGTTAACCACTGAGGAGTCAATCTTTACAGCTCTGTTTATGCATTTGTACATCATTAATGTGAACAACTCATGCCAATACAGCAATACATATTGGAATGAAGAAAAGTTCATTTGTTAATGGTTAACTAATTATAAATTCATCCTGCGGTTGGCTAATGTATAAATACTCGATAACTTATACATTCGTTTGTAGTTAACAAATTAATTAAACTCATAAAAAGTACACTTCATACTTAATTAATGGATATGTACAGCAAATATTCATGACTAACAGCTACTTCAGTTAATTCCAATTGACGAGGCCAATGTGAAGTGTAAATCTCATTCACTGTAATCCTGCTGTTTGACCAGTTGGCCGCGTCTCGTGACCCTTGAGAGAACATTAGCATCGGTAATCTCCTGACTGCACCTCCGAGTGTGTTCTTTAAGCCGAATATAATAAGCAACACTCTACAGGAAACATACGTTCATAAAGGTCTAATACCCATCACCGACATCACCCACTTCATCTGCGGCCATAAATATGTATGGATTTTGACGGCGGATCTTTTTAATGATACATTTTTAATAATGCCAGGACGAGACTCAACAGCTGAAGCAGTCTTTTTTTTTTTCTTCCCCTCCCACTAATAAGCCCACGTGTGACGGAGGAAAGCATTGAAGCACGGACACGGCCAATTAAACTACGGAGGGAAGAGTCACAGAGCAGCCCAATTAAACTACGGAGGGAAGAGTCACAGAGCAGCCCAATTAAACTACGGAGGGGCGAGTCACAGAGCAGCCCAATTAAACTACGGAGAGGCGAGTCACAGAGCAGCCCAATTAAACTACGGAGAGGCGAGTCACAGAGCAGCCCAATGAAACTACGGAGGGAAGAGTCACAGAGCAGCCCAATTAAACTACGGAGGGAAGAGTCACAGAGCAGCCCAATTAAACTACGGAGGAGCGAGTCACAGAGCAGCCCAATGAAACTACGGAGGAGCGAGTCACAGAGCAGCCCAATGAAACTACGGAGGGAAGAGTCACAGAGCAGCCCGATTAAACTACGGAGGGAAGAGTCACAGAGCAGCCCAATGAAACTACGGAGGGAAGAGTCACAGAGCAGCCCAGTTAAACTACGGACGGGCGAGTCACAGAGCAGCCCAATTAAACTACGGAGGGAAGAGTCACAGAGCAGCCCAATGAAACTACGGAGGGGCGAGTCACAGAGCAGCCTGCTCAGCTCCAGGACGTAAGGGACGCGTTCGCGAGTCTTCCTGGTGACGCGCGTTTAATTCACGTCTCCGTACAGAGGAGCAGGCACACGTGACGGAGGACGGTGATGGCAGTGGAACTCTCTAATCGGGGGAGGGGAGCAGAGGCGTGGCTCGAGAGGGGGCCGATGAATCAGCTCAGATTTTTTTCGGAGGGCGGCAGAGTCGTGGGCTGGAGAGGGGGCCGATGAATCAGCTCATATTTCCTCAGAGAAAGGTCACCGCGTCCAAATTGGCACTCCCCTCAGATAACAGCAGAGCGAGTCCGGAAGATATCGATCCGTCGGGTTCCCCCGGCCCGTTCTGACAGAGCCGGCCTGCACCGGTGAGGCAGGACACACACAGTCGGGACAGAACCGGGTCCAGAACAGGGTCCGGTCCACTGCAGTCACAGTACGCAGACGGGTCGGGGTTAATAGCAGCCCGACCTCGTCGAAAGGCTTTGTGACGTAGCCCGTCCTGTGTGATGTAACAGCGTCACACGCTCGGGCGGTAAGAGCGGCCGCCTGGCAGTCAGAGGGTTGCCGGTTCGATCCCCCGCCCGGGCTGTGTCCTGAGTAAGACGGCAAACTCCTAATTGCTCCTGATGAGCTGGTTGGTGCCTTACATGGCAGCCGTTGGTGTATGAATGGGTGAACGAGAAGCATCAATTGCACATTGCTTTGGAAAAAGGCGCTATATAAATGCCTACCATTTACCATTTACATGGGCGGCCTGTAGCGTAGTGGTTAAGGTAAATGACTGGGTCACACAAGGTCGGTGGTTCTAATCCCAGTGTAGCCACAATAAGATCCGCACAGCCGTTGGGCCCTTAACCCTGCATTGCTCCAGGGGAGGATTGTCTCCTGCTTAGTCTAATCAACTGTACGTCGCTCTGGATAAGAGCGTCTGCCAAATGCCATTCATGTAATGTAATGTACATGCGGTCTGCTGGAGAAGCCGATGGTCTCGGCGAGCCAGCCTGGGTGCGTACACTATGCTCGTTTCCACAGTACAGGGCCGATACCAGGAGATGAATGAAATCATTCCCTTGAGATCTACAGTATATCAGCGTGAAATCTATATCAGTAGAACATTATTATGATCTCGCCGAGACCATAACACCTGCTGTCATAATGGCCTTCCCCACTGCTCTGCGTAAACAGCCGAGGCAGGAACCACACTGAGGGGAGAAACAGAGAGCATACCTGGGTTCTGCGTGTGCTTGTACTCCTTCCTGTGCAGCGGGTTTTTCCTGGAAGACAAGCGAGAGATCGCACGTTAACAGCCGCCCACACAAACACACGGACTACAGGAGGCAAACGCATTCGACCAGTCAGTGCCATAAAGGGTCGTGTGTGGTTCAGCAAATAAGTGAAGCTGGTTTTTGCTCAAACCTTGCTTCACTTATTTGCTGAATAAATCAGGGCTGTAGGTTTGCACATAATGTATATAAAGTGAAACGTGTTATTTGTGCTGTCTAAATAATGATATGTTGCTTATATTCTGTGCTTTAGTGCAGTTAAATGCACGTGTCTGTGTGAGTAATTGGAATCAGTTAAGGCAGCACAATTAGTTGGATTGTTTTACCCCACTGCCAAAACTTGAAACTAATCACTGAAACTCACCTCATTGGCAATCTTTCTGTCTTATTTAGCAAAAAGAAGAAGAAGGTTTAAAGTCGAAATTTAACACGAAAATACTGTATATTTAGAAGTTTGTTTTCTTTTTTATTTTATTTTTCTTGTAGTGATTAAACAGCATGAGAGGATATAATGGGGACAGGACTCATTTTCATTTCTGGAATAGTATATGTAAATCACATATACAAGTGTGGGCTAAATAAACTGACTACACAGCAAAACGTGTCCATACAGACAGGACAGTGGAGTGAAACGCACATATTCCCACGATAAACACACTTCCCGTTTGACACACTCTACACCCGATCAGCGCGTTTCTCTTCACAGACACGCACAGGAAGGGGACAGCGGCGGAGCTATCGTGTTGTACTCTTAACTCTTCCTGAGACCCATGTTGAAAAAAACGAAAGGCAAAAATGCATTTTTTTTTTTTTTTTTAGCACATCTGTCGTTCATAACAGCGCGCAGTCCGTCTAATGACAAATGCGCAATAGTGTTGCCACGGCAACGGGCCATTGTTTCGAAAACAAACTGCCAGCGCGAACCCTATAATTCTACGCCCGAGTCTTAATCGTTGCTGACCCACAGCGCGTGCCGCACATTCCCTGGCGGATCTATCCAGGGCGGACGGCGCTGAAAAACTGTGAAGACGAGCAGCCAGCAACCCTGAACCGCGGCACTCCACAACGCAAAGTTTTGTGAAAATGAAAAGCTTTTTAATACACCGTATCAACACCGGGTCGTGACTTGTATTGCGCGTATGGTGAAATGAAGGCTATTCTCAAGTATCCTCTCTTCGTAAATTGCATTTTTTTCTTCCATCAATACTCAGCGACACATCATGATAAATAGCCCCAGACTTTGTGTAACAGTCGGACGCCGTGTCTCTTGACTGTAGATGTTCTCTGAACACTTTGCTCCGTCTGTAAAACCCTGAAGGACTCGACCCGTGTTCGGTTCGGGTCAAACTTTATTTTGTTTTGTTATTTATTTAATATCTATTTGAGTAGGGACAACGCCAAGAGACATAGCATAATTCCTGCAAGTTTACACCAGGTACATGTAGCTGATGTTCTGCAAGCAGGGATTAAAGCTATTGCTAGTTTCCAACCTAGTTAGGCTTTTTCATGAAAATAAGATATTAATGTTAAATGGAAGATGTAAAAAAATGTACACACTTCAAATAAAAACATTCAATAGATGTTAAATACAAACACAAATATCACGTTGTTACAAAAAAAGGATACATGCGTGTTATATATTACAAATAAAAGGTAGCAGAAAAGTATTCCACTAGTATTCTAAACTGACCCCTTGGAAACGTTTTCTAAAAAGAGGAATGTCACTTTATGAAAGACATGTCATAGCCAGCGACTGAAGCACTGTACAGGATATTGGTTTCAGTTTGTGTTTCCATTTGTTGTCCACCATCTGCATATATGTATGTCTTTTTGCCTATATTGCTCCTTTGAATAGACGAAGATAAGCAGGGAGAATATCAATATCACCTCAATATCAATCACTGGCTGCATACAAAGCTTTTTCATTTGAATTTTTCACAGATAAACATGATTTATGCCACCCGCGCTTCATAGTGGATCTGTTTTATGTATATAAATCGCATTATTATGACAAAATATGGCACTGTCATTTCGATATGTGATATATTATAGCAAACAGCAACCATGAGCCGTATTGTTTATACTGTTTGGAATCTAGATAATGTCCTGGGAGTACTCGTCCCAAGCTGTCCAACGGGTCAACAAATATCCCATCCTAGTTCAAGTTCAAGTTCAAGTTACTTTATTTGTACCCGTAGGTAAATTTGTTTGCAGAGAGAGTCACACAATACTTAAAAGCACATAAAATACAACAAGCGTATAAAGTGCAGGGTGCAAAAAGTGCTCAGGGGCTCCAATCCTCCAGTGGATCGGTAAATACAACGCAGAACAGACGCATCAGACAGTGGAAAGCTTATCAGCGCTCTGACTTGTTCCACTCAATAATGGCTGCTGGAACAAAGCTAAGTTTAACAGTTGTGAAAACCCCTAAAATGAGACTTTTTTTTTTCAGCATTAAATTTGACAACTTTTTTCTGGAGTGTCCCTACCAATCAGAAAAAGTTAAACATTTAACCTTTTTATGTTTTTAAAAATGTGCTACACCAGCAGGTTTTGCTTGTCTTCTTTTAACCCTGCAAGTTATTGAAGCAGAAGTCTCAAACATAACCACCATGCCACACATCTATTACAGTAGAAAAAAAGAAGATACAAAAATATATTTCCTGATGTTTTGTCATAAAAGCAGGTGGTGTAGACTGTAAAGTAGGAGGACAGTTATTTGCTGATTTATTGATTGAGGGAAAAACGCTGCTTTCTGGTTTAAAATTCACTGAAGAGGCTTTATCACGAGGCGAGGGTGAGTCATGTTTGACCCGGTGGACACGAGGCGAATGCGTAATATGAACACAGCAGGAGGTCTGAAGACTTGCTGCCCATCAAACACCCAGGCGGCCATTTTGCATGTAGGCAGCTGGAAGCCCGCCGTTTCTGTGAACCGAGAGGGAGACACTCCCATCAGTCAGAGAACTGATCTTAGTGCTTCTTATCAGCTGAAATGTTGCCATCACTCTCCTGCCAGTGAATGGGAGCCTTTTCACAAACCTCTGACTCTGTGACGCAGTCAGCAGTCCCATCTCTGCTAAAGTCCACCCTTAGATCAGTAATTGCACTCACTGGCTCCGCCCCCTACACCATTTTGAAAAATGCTTTCTGCTGGGGTGGGAGGAGTTGGTGTGTCCATCTCATTTGCATAACAAGCTCTATATGCAAATTAATTAATGGCGCGTAGCTCTGCTTGTCGTATGAGACACAGGATCAAACTAGACGTTCCGGGTCAAATATGAATCGAGATGCAGCAATTGCGGGGCCAATTTCTCACCTCAAATGTTTTCAGAAACATGCATTAGTGGACTGCTTGTGTGGCATCTGAGAAAGTTTATGAGCAGGCCGAAACCAAAGGCCGCAGTGCATCTAACCAATCAGGTTTTTTTCTGCCAAATCATATTATTTCATCCATCCATCCATCCATTATCTGAACCCGCTTATCCCGATCAGGGTCGCAGGGGGGCTGGAGCCTATCCCAGCATACATTGGGCGAAAGGCAGGAATACACCCAGGACAGGTCGCCAGTCCATCGCAGGGCACACGTACCATTCACCTCACACACTCATGCCTACGGGCAATTTAGACTCTCCAATCGGCCTAACCTGCATGTCTTTGGACTGTGGGAGGAAACCGGAGTACCCGGGGGAAACCCACGCAGACACAGGGAGAACATGCAAACTCCGCACAGAGAGGCCCCGGCCGACGGGGATTCGAACCCAGGACCTCCTTGCTGTGAGGCGGCAGTGCTACCCACTGCACCATCCGTGCCGCCCATATTATTTCAGAAATGCTGAAATAAATGCAAGGATTCAAACGTTTCAAATTGAAATTATAAAGTGGGCATACAAATTACATTTACAGCTGAAAAGAAAATAGACATGAATAGACATGAGTGTAATTATACACGATCAGAATGTTCTTCGCTGAGCATTCTAATGCTGATGTCACAATCACTACTGGTGATTGAATGCGACGGGGTTCTAGAACGCTGAGTTAGTTAAGAAAAAAAACAACAACACACACATTCCAAAAAAAACCTACTCTACAAAGGGTTAATACGACATGTTTTCTGCTGTAGAAAACTGCCCACAGAACGGGCGCGGGGAAGGAAACCTCCTGTCACTTCCCCGGAATTAGACGACAGCGACTCCGAGAGCACGAAGCGGACGTGTTATAAGCGAAAATAAAAGAAGAGATGAAATGTGTCACCCTTAACGTCCCGCCCTGTCCTGTAAGAGAGCGGGGGACTTGTGAAAACGGCGCTATGTTAAGGACCACAGGAGCGCTGTTAATAGAGGGAAGGGGAAGGTCGCTGACAGGGTGATGGCCGTACGCGCTGAGGAATGACACGCTAAGTGGAGGCTGTTAGTGTGGAGACGGAGCCGGGAAAGAGGAGTGTTCCTTGAAGAACGTGTTCGGAGTTTCTGGCACGTTCTCTCCACGGCGCGTTAAAGGCGGGACGGTGAACAGCAGCGCCGGCCGGTCCCTGTACGCCCGGCACACTGTAAAAACCCATTCATTACGGGGGAGGCCAGCGCTCTCTCAGCTCCATTCTGAGCGTGTTGTTCTCGCCGAAACGGGGTCCAGGCGCTGACGTAAGGCGCCGTCCGTCTGAGGGGAGAGGAGGCCGGCGAACGAAGGGGAAAGAAGAACATTTAAATTCACGCGATACGTCCACGCGACGCGGTTAGTGGCGGTTACACCCCTCTGCCATCGCTCCATCCGCAAACACACTGCAGAAAAAGAGCCTGAACAAGTGTCTTTAGTCTTGTACTGAGACATAAAACCTTTTTTTATGCCTTTTATGTAGAAACACTAACTCGTTTTCAGTGAATGTTTGCTCGACAAGTGAAATCGACACACCCCCATTGGCAAGTCTTGAATCAGGTGAAACTCATCTCATTGGCGATATTTGTTTGTTGTTTTTTTAGGCCACAGGCTGAGTGCTGAGTGCTGACGCTGGGCACAGTCGTGACGGTGGGCACAGTCGTGACGGAGGGCACAGTCGTGACGGTGGGCACAGTCGTGACGGTGGGCACAGTCGTGGCGGTGGGCACAGTCGTGACGGAGGGCACAGTCGTGACGGCACCGCAGTGTCACAGCGTGACCTCGATTGAGACACGGGCGCTGCTTCTACACGACAGCTCTCCAGACAGGGCCATTCGTCGAGCAACAACAGCTTCAGCCAATGATCCGAGACGACAGACGATGATTTCGTCACTCATTTGTCTCCGCTAACCAAAAAAACACTTCCTACAGAATTCTATGAAGAATTAATAGAATATCCTCCTAAGACCGGGCGTACACATGCGTGGACTCCACATTTTGGGCTGTACAACCATAATACTTCATTCTTAAGACCATTTTTCTCAAAAACTACATCATGTCAAAAGATCATGCTTAGTTTTTATACTCATCAGGTCCCGATAGGCCCAAATAGCAAAGAGAAATTAAAAATGCATACCAAAAAAAGAGTGCGGGTCTTAGGAGGTTAAAAATAAAAGAGTAAAATATGTGTTGTTTGTTGTTTTTGTTGCAGTGCCCTGTTCCTCAGGAGCAGGGCCCCACCCACACTGCCGCCCCGGGGGCAGATAAAGGGCTGCGTCGTGCCCAGGCCTCATCACAGAACGCATGACATCACCGAGGCCCGGGCGGGGGGGGCTTCTGACGGCCTCACACCGCCGGGTTCCCGCCCACCGGGTACACCGGGGCATGTTGCCTGGCAACCCGACTGCGGTAGCCTAGCAACGGCGGGCAGGGCCGGGAGGGCCTACCTATAGCAGGCGGTTCCGTAAGGACACTCCGGCCGCTCGTCGTCTTCCTCCCCCTCCTCCTCCTCGTCATCCTCGCCCTCCGCGTAGTCGCTGTTGCCAGGGTGACTGCACTCCTGGAAGTGCACCGGGTTCTTCCTGAAAAAAAATAATAATAAAAACGGACATTAAATGACACCGCCTGCACTTCAGACTCACCGTAAAGGGTTTGGATGAAGAGAGGAAATCTCTGTTTATTCGCAGCGCGGGTGACCCTTCTGTGAGGGGGGAAGCACAAAGCTCGTTTCATGAGCTCCTCATGACTCTCGATCAGACTCCAAAACAGACGATACGACAGAAATAACAATCGCAATGCCGTGAGAGGAGAAATGACGCAGTTCGTGCACGGGGCCCGGCGATAAATACCTTATTACATCAAACGGACCCGGGATTAAACATTCTGTTCCCCTGATATACGAGTCGGTTTACAGTTCGCTTTTAAAAGTTCAGCCAGCGAGTCAGCCGCTCCAAGTAACGGGGTAATCGGATAACTCTGCTTTTCATTTGCGGACCGGACAGCCAAACGTAAACCGAGCGAGGCAGAGGAGATGAAGACCTCTTTGGAACAAGTCCTGGAGTGGCCTTGAGCGGGCCCAGCCAAAGCCCGGACTTAAACCCCCAAAGACAGACCTGCGGAGAGCCCCGAAGCCGGCAGCTCACCGACGCTTCCAATCCAATCTGGCCCAGCTTGAGAGGATCTTTCCTGGAGGAGCGGGATCAACTGCCCAAATCCAGGTGAGCGCGGCGTGTAGGGACTTACTCAAGACGACTCGAACCTGTCATCGCTGCCAAAGGGGCTCGTGCAAAGTACGCATGCTCTGTTCCTCAGCTCTGTTCCCCAGCTCTGCTTAAAGCCTGTTTAAAGCTTTGCTTTTCTGCCGGTCAGACGCTGGGTTCCCCGCGGGGTTCCCGGCTGGGTTCCCTGTGACTGCAGCTCACAGTTAGAACACTCTACCTGTCCGTGGGTGTCTTGCTCAGGGACACTTCGACACAGCCCGGGCGGGGGATCAAACCGGCAGCCCTCTTACTGCCTGAGCCAATGAGACAACTGCTCTTACTGCCTGAGCCAATGAGATGACTGCTCTTACTGCCTGAGCCAATGAGACGACTGCTCTTACTGCCTGAGCCAATGAGACGACTGCTCTTACTGCCTGAGCCAATGAGACGACTGCTCTTACTGCCTGAGCCAATGAGACGACTGCTCTTACTGCCTGAGCCAATGAGACGACTGCTCTTACTGCCTGAGCCAATGAGACGACTACTCTTACTGCCTGAGCCAATGAGACGACTGCTCTTACTGCCTGAGCCATGTCGCCCCCATGATGTGTACAAACTACTTCACAGGCAGCTTTTCTTTAATGTACTGTTATCAAATCTGTCTGTATCTACGTTACTGAGCTAGCTAGTTTGCAAAACTTGTCGTGATTAGTTAAATAGTTCTGCAAGCTGCCTTCCAGGCTCCACTGAGGGAAGGAAAGCATCTTGGACAACTAATTAGTGAGGTGTTCAGTACAGTGATGACATTACATTTTACATTATTGCCATTTGGCAGACGCTCTCATCCAGAGCGACGCAGACAAGCCTCCCCTGGAGCAATGCAGGGTTAAGGGCCTTGCTCAAGGGCCCAACGGCTGTGCGGATCTTATTGTGGCTACACCAGGGATTGAACCACCGACCTTGTGTATCCCAGTTATTTACCTTAGCCACTACGCTACAGGCCGCCCTGCAGGTGAATAACTGGTTAGGTTGGAGTGAGAACCAGCGTACTCTCGGGCCCCCGAGGCACACGATTGGGGGGCCCCGTCCTAGACAGCTCCCGTTCGTCCTCTCGGGTCCGTTTTCTGAAACGACTCAAAACTCAACCTTGCGCCATACCCAGCAGCTGGGAGCACTCCGCTCTATCTGACCGGGATCAAAACAATTATCACAAAATATTCTAATCATCTAGACGCCAGTGAAATTCCTGCACATTATTAAAAAATAAATAAAAATAAAAAAGATTTCATTTGACATTATGACCGCGCGTTTCCACTCCACAACACGCAAAGTTTTGTCGTAAATTCACAGGGGAACGGGGGGCGGGGGTGGGGGGGGGGGAGTACTTTCAAATTCCAGGAACGTGATTATCCTGATTAATCAGGAAATGTGCTGCAGATCCTCAACGTCTCAACAAGAGGCTGTTGACAATGTGCGTATGCTAATACGTGCACACTTCCACAGCTTCCGCATTCTCACATCTGAAGACAGAACACGCTCGGGAATAAAGCCAAAGAATCATAAGCATGAAAACACAGGAGTGTGTGGAAAAATGTGTACTTCCTGATTCCGTCTAATCAAATATCCCACTTATTCCTGGTCAGGGGGGTAGGGGCCTATCCCAGCATGCTCTGGGTGAGAGGCAGTGCTATCCACTGCACCACCGCCCCGCCACTCAGTCTTTCCTGATTGATCAGGAAAAGTTTCAAAAGTTAAGGCACACATTAAGCACAGACTTTATTTTGGTAAGCCCACTGTTTGGTCTGTCTCTGACTGTTTTTCTTCTTCTTATTTCTCAGCCTCATAATGACTTCCTAGACTGTCACGATCACACCTCTGCGCCTCATGGTGACAAACGCCAATAACAGACACCAAAGGCAATCAAAAGCCTAGAATCAAGACCAGATACTGAAAGCTTTCTCATGCCTGCACTAAGGAAGAGATTAAATGCACCTGATTAATCAGAGGCGGCTTTACTTTGGCCTCCTAAAATGGACTATGTATAAAGATATGTACAATGTATAATACTCTAACAATGTAATACTAGTTCTTCCCTTTATAAATAAATCACTGGTAGGCAACGAATCGGCTAGCTGGCAGTGTTAGACCTGTGTTGTGTCCGATTGTATTAATAAGGTGTTGGTGGCATACTACATTACATTACACTATTGGCATTTGGCAGACGCTCTTATCCAGAGTTGATTAGACTAATACCTCCGCCAGAGCAAAGCAGGGTTAAGGGCCTTGCTCAAGGGCCCAACGGCTGTGCGGATCTTATTGTGGCTACACCGGGATTAGGACCACCGACCTTGCGTGTCCCGGTCATTTACCTGAACCCACTACGCTACAGGCCGCCCCGTAGCATGGCATAGTACTAAATGTTCATTGTAAACTGATTAACAGTAACAGTTCACAGGTCACCGCAAACGTTCGCCGTCGTGAGCGCACGCCTCCGTACCTGTAGCAGGTCTTCCCGTAGGGGCAGGGGGCCCGGGGCGGGGCCCTGGTTTTGGGCCGGGAGGGGCCCGCCCCGCCTGCCGCCGCCTCTCCTCCTGCCGCGCTGCCCACGTCCTGTCCCGCTCCCGCCCGCTGGTTCTGCCTCCCTCCTGCCCCTCCTCCGCCCGTCTCCCCCGCTCCTCTCCTCCTCAGCGCGGGTCTGCCTTCAGGGGCGGGCCCGGCGTTCCTCCGCCCCTCCCCCGTTCCCGAAGGCTCCTCCGATTGGCCGACGCCGGCCCCCCCGGGCGGGCGGGTCTCCGCTCCTGACGCGGCCTGTCGAAAAAAAAATCATTTTAACCTTTTAAATGTAGACGTCTAAATGTCTGAATTTATCGAAAGTGCTGTACAATTGATGCTTCTCATTCATACACACACTCACACACCGACGGCGATCGGCTGCCTTGCAAGGCACCAACCAGCCCGTCAGGAGCATTTTGGGGTTAAGTGCTCAGGGGCACTTCGACACGCCCAGGGCAGAAATCGAAACCTGCAACCCGATGACTGCCCGACAGCCGCTCTTACCTCCTGAGCCAGCGTTGCCCTTTAAAGTGTGAGATCGCAATTATATTACTAAATAAGACAAAAATATTGCCAATGAGGTAAGACGGTTTGAAATTATTTCAAGCTTTGCCAATGGAATGAGAAGATTCCACTTGTCACATTAACATAAAACAAGCTAATATGTCTTAAGTCTTATTAGAAAAACACTTGTGGAGACAGACCCTCGTTTACAGTCAGGAACACAAAAGAAAACTTGCTCTTCAACGGCTTAAAACCCAGCCCGTTTGGCTTTGCCTCAGCTCACACGCAGGACAAAACAAACACGAACACTCTCGCAAACGGCCTTTAAATTAAGCCTTCCTGCGCAGAATGGCCCGATATCTCCCACTGCTATCCAGTCGATGCAGCTGGTTGCGAGTAATTAGCCTGCTTAGCTAATCTTTGTTCACACAGCATCTGGCCAGTACGTAGAGAAGTTCAAGGCTCACTCAGGGGCTTTTGCTAATTTCCCAACCTGCCACCTAATCATTCCCCCCACTTTAATTGACAAAAAATAATTCTCGCCCTCTCCCAACAGCTGGTGTGCGGTGAGCGTTCTGGCACAAAATGGCTGCCGTTGCATCACCCAGTTGGGTGCTACACTGTGGTGGTCGGGGTGAGTTTTCGCCCTCATCGCTACAAGGCGATTTTAGAAACAGCTCAATGGGTTTAGTCTTGGCCCTCTGCACTTTGCTCCACAAAGCCCTTACAATACAATCCATTTGGGATAAAGATCTGTCCACTAGTAATGATGAAATTCTTTGGGATATAATTTGGAGCAATCTTTCCGATCTTGTGGACCGAAAAATCCGGACCATCAGCTAATACACAACAATTTTCTTCATGGAACACGCATAACACCTAGAAAACATGGGATAGCTGAACAGGGAATACTTTATTTAACAGTTTTTTTTTTTTTTGGTTCCCCATTATTCTGTTAGAAAATTTTGGTTGAATAAAAAAAACATTTGACCCCAAAAGAAAAAGCTGGTGATAAAAGAGCTATGCAAACAAAATTAATTATTATTAATGATTATAGAAGTGGTTCCTTCAGCATCTCAGCATCATACCGTGGACCACAGGTGGGCAACGAGGGCCGTATCGGATTCTGGGTTTCATGCCAACGTCTGGCATTAATGACTTAATTGGCTCGAACATTTACGCCATTTGACATTTTAGCTACATTTCTTGATGAATGCATTAATGACAGTCAAAGACTGTTCTTGTTTCCCTGTACGATACGGTTTTACTGCGATCGGATCTGAGTGAATTAGTGTTGAAGTGTCCTTGACCAAGACACCTAACCCCAAAATGCTCCTGACGGGCTGGTGCCTTGCATGACAGCCAATCACCGTTGGTGTGTGAGTGTGTGTGAATGGGTGAATAAGAAGTGTCAATTGTACAGCGCTTTGGATAAAGGCGCTATATAAATAAATGCCAGCCAGCCAGCCAGAGTAATTGGTGGAAAAAAAAACCTAGCATACACACCAGCCCCCCAGGACTGGGATTGCCCACCCGTTCCATGGATGATGATTGGACCACCTCTTCCTCCTCTTCCTCTTCCTCCTCCTCACTCCTCAGCCTCCTGACCCTCCTCTTTGGAGCCGGCTCTTCCTCCTCCTCCTCCTCTTCCTCAGAGGAGACCGGTCTGTTCCTGGCCTTCTGAGGGCGGGGCTTCGTGGCCGCTGGGGGCGGGGCCTTCCCCCCACGCCCTCTCTTCCTGTCAGCTGTTGTGAGACAGAGCACGCTCAGTTCAGCCCTGTCCACAAAACCACACCCCCAGGTACCCCGCTCCAATCCCAGAGGCACTGCAAACAAATAAAAAATAAGTCAATCTCTCAACAATATTTCGGTCTCATATTTAGACTTACAAACTTATTTCTCTTACTTTTTTGGTGAATAAGACAAAAAAACTGCCAATGAGGTGATACAGTTTGACTCATTTCATATATATTCTAACTGAGACAAAAACAAAAGTTTTACAGTAAACTAGCCGGCTGATTTCAACAGCCAAGATCCCTTGCAGGAGTATGCGCCAACTGTCTTTAAAAGTTATAAACGCAATAAGGAGCTTGCGACTGTATTGCACTACGGCACTGAAATCATTTTGGATAGCTTTGTTTTAGCTCAGCTGAATGAATGGAGTTTGCTCGTAAAATGGCTCAGTGAGTTTGACTGAACCCAGGCACAGGCCTGTATTAACAGTCGGTTTTTTGCGATTCGATTAGTCACCGGCGCGGCGTTTGTGGCGGTGGCGCGGGTGAATTTAACGTCGTCCTCAGCGGGGTAGCGTTCATCACCGCGTGAGCGCAGCGCTGCCTCACTCCCGTCAGGAGTCACCTTGATCTGTGCATCTCACCGTTTCATTAGAAACCCCACCCCATTTCACACTCCCGCAACCCCCAATCGCTCAACTCCGCTACCCCACATACACTCAGAGAGCACTCCATTAGGCATTCGTTACTTATATTATAGTTATTTTTTACACTTCTTAAGTCTTCTGCTGCTGTGGCCTATCCACTTAAGAGTTATGGTGTGTTGTGTGTTCAGAGATGCTCCTCTGCACACCACTGTTGTAATGTGTGGTTATTTGGGTTACTGTCACCTTCCTGTCAGCTTTGACCAGTTTGGCCCTTCTCTGCAAACTCAAGAGACTTGTGAGTGAAAACCCCACAGAGATACTCAAACCTGCCACCAACAATCATTCCACGGTCAAAGTTACTTAGATCAAATTTTCCCCCATTCTGATGGTTGATGAACTGAAGTTCCTGACCCGTATCTACATGATTGTATGCACTGCACTGCTGCCCCACGATGGCAACCTGTCCAGGGTGTATTCCTGCCTTTCGCCCAATGTATGCTGGGATAGGCTCCAGCCCCCCTGCGACCCTGTACAGGATAAGCGGGTTCAGATAATGGATGAATGAATGAGTAATTCTCGTTATTTAAAGACTAGAAGCATCCTCACGCTCACCCATAAATGGTAAGGCCTGGTGATATAATGCCTGCAGTAAAATGTATTTATTGTTTTTATTTATGTACTTATTTGTAGCACACAACACAGGTCTTGGCAGGGATATATTCAACTGTCGGTATGGCAGTAAACACAAAATGTCTTAAAAGAATAATAATTTGACCTTTACATATTGAATTCCCAATTTTGTGGTATTTGCACAACACCTCCAGAAACAATCAGCAGCCTACAGTCAATAAAAAACTTTTTTTTTTAAACCGCATGAAGTCGGAAACCATTTCTCCCAGGGAAATCACTGAAAACAATCTAAAAAAGGAAAATGTAACTCTGCCTCTCTCTAAAATGTAACTCCATTATAGTGATTGAAATTTCAAAACATGACATCAGCACCGATTTCAGCGCTGAGTAAAAACAGACTCATAACATCTCTATTACGCGACGCGCTATAACATCTCTATTATTAGAGGGAGGAGAAGAAGAATATGATTATTCTGCCATCGTTACTAAAACCGATGTTTGTAGGTTACTTTAGTCCCTTTATTTGAAACAAGATTTCAAAATGTCTGCCGTAAAAAAAATCATAAAAACCCACAAAAAACGACCATCTCGGAATGTGTGGGGGCAGTCAGAGGAGGGCTGTGGAAAATAGATGCAATACGCTGACCCATTTAAACCCAATTAAAGTAACTGGCAGGACAATCGCAATTTCACAGAGGGCTCTCCCCCGGGTGCGCTCTTCGCCGTTCTTTCCGGGATGTGTCATTTCTTTAGGAACACGCTAGTCACCGTGACAACAAACACAGGAGTGGAGATCACGCGTGTGCGACGCGTGAGCCCCCCGGGACCACCGCGCGCTTCGCCCCGTCCTTCCACACGCCCGACGCAACCGATCAGCCCGCCAAGGCTTAATCGCCGGCTTAATGGACATGGCACCGACGGTGCGGGGCCAGTCGTAACCCCAGGGCTGCTCGTGAGAAAGGGCACTGCTCCGTCCTCCGCGGGGGGCCGAGAGCAGAATTACAGGACAATTACCTTATTGCAACCTTTAATTTCACAACCGTGAAATATGGAGGCGAGAACTGATTCGTTTCCAATAGCAACAGGAATTCCGAGAGGAAGGAATTTGCGTGAAGTCTCTGAACGGGGAAGGGAAATAAGACCTCTTGAACATTTGACCTTTGACCTTTCAAGTGAAGGACCATACCAGTCCCTGCAAGGAAGAAGATTTCTTTAAAAAACATGGCCACCATCCAGCCTACAAATTAATATCATTCATTTGAATTATAGGTGTTTCAGCAGACACAGTTTGTTTTCATTAATAATAGTAAATACATAAATAAGCTAATTCTGCCATTGGGCCTCATGGAAGAACTACTCATACAAACAGATAAGTTCTTAACTCGCTGCTACAAATGATTTAAGAGCATTCACTAATTTTCTAGTATTTAGAATATTTTCTTACGCAAAACCAATACGTTCGTTCTTCTCTTTAGTCCAATTGGCCGTCTACCGGATAGATCCCACCTCCAGTACCGTAAATACTGGTTTATAATCTCCATAATAGAACAGTTTCCTGAAGTTAGGGGCGTTCGTCGAATCTAACGTGGCACACTCGTTCAGAAAAAGGTAAGACACATTGTGAATGTGATGTGAATGTGAAAATGTTCTTGCATCGGCCCAATGTAGGCAGTGCCTAAGCCCAACGTGGGCAGTGCTGAACCCGTCCTGGCAAAGCGAAGCGTGTGGATAACACGCAGCATGGGGTATGCAGCACGCTAAATCAGCGTGCGCGTACACGCATGTCTTTCTGATTAACCACAGCCTCAGGGCCAAAAAACAACGGGGAAAAGCATTCAAACAAATAATACAGAATATTATGTGTCCCCATCCTTATAATTGAATGACTTGTTTATCATTAAATAATAAAACTAAAGCGTATGCTCTGGAGAATGAGTGTTCCTGAATCTATGGGCACCTCTGGATCCTTATCGCGTCGCCCACAGCACCGAGGCAGGAGAGCTACACATCCAGCACATCTCTAAACGAGAAAAACCACAACACTGACCCAACACACTACAACACTGACCCAACACACTACAACACTGACCCAACACACTACAACACTGACCTAACACACTACAACACTGACCCAACACCCTGCTCCTCGAGGCAGTGAGAGATACTGAAAATGTAAACAACACTGACCACGTATGGGTCTGCGGTAGCGTCCATATGCACCGCACGTGTGTGCAAACACACACACACACACACACACACACACACACACACACACACACACATACACCTACACACACTCTCTCACTCTCACACACACACACACACACACACACACACGAACATACACAGACACAGACACACACACACACTCTCACACACACACTCTCTCTCACACACACACACACACACACATATATATAGACACACACTCTCACACACACACACACACACACACTCTCACACACACACACACACATACACACACACACACACACACACAGACACACACACACACAGACACAGACACACACACACACAGACACACACAGACACACACAGACACACACAGACACACACACAAACACTCACACTCACACTCAAACACACACAAACACACACACACACTCTCTCACACACACACACACACACACACACACAGACAGACACACACACACACACACACTCACACACACACTCACACACACACTCACACACACACTCACACACACACACCACACTCACACACACACACACACACACACACACACACACACACACACACACACACACACATACACCTACACACACTCTCTCACTCTCACACACACACACACACACACACACACACGAACATACACAGACACAGACACACACACACACTCTCACACACACACTCTCTCTCACACACACACACACACACACATATATATAGACACACACTCTCACACACACACACACACACACACTCTCACACACACACACACACATACACACACACACACACACACACAGACACACACACACACAGACACAGACACACACACACACAGACACACACAGACACACACAGACACACACAGACACACACACAAACACTCACACTCACACTCAAACACACACAAACACACACACACACTCTCTCACACACACACACACACACACACACACACAGACAGACACACACACACACACACACTCACACACACACTCACACACACACTCACACACACACTCACACACACACACCACACTCACACACACACACACACACACACACACACACACACACACACACACACACACACTCACGGCCTCTCCGTATAGCGGTTTCCTCTCACGCACATGACAGCGTGTCAGGGACAGGTCCCGCACAGGACCGAGCCGCAGCGTGTGTGCGCGGGGGAGAGCCGCCGCTGCGTTCCGCTCCAGCAGACGTGTGGAAGCAGCCTCCCGTCTCCAGCGCAGGCTCCGGGGGTTTCAGCGCCGGCCCAAAGTCACGCTCTCCTATCGGCCGGACGCATCCCGCAGATGAGGAGCGAGAGCCGGGCCAAGGCACGCGACCAGGCGGAGAGGAGACGCCGCCCCGTTTCTCTCGCCGAGGGAATTACAATCGAGTGAACCCGACGTCCGCCGCGCCGAGACGCTGCCCCACACGCACGGTGTGATCGATGGCGCTGTGCGGACCGGGCCGGACGCAGGGCCAGACACACGCCACACTGCCCTCTGTGCCGGACACGACTGCAAAACAACTGCCGAAAAGAGACCGCGTGCGCATCGATCGGGAACAGCGCTTGAGACTCAATGATAATTGCTCAAGTCGAATAACGTGAATAAGGCAGCTTGCATCTGAACCGAGCCCACAGTTAACCCCGGCGAGAGTGAACAACCTGCTGTTGAGAAGGACTGCAGACTATCGGCCCTGCGTGTGTACCTCTACCAGACGGGGAAAGCAGAGAGGGCAACGGTTAGCCTTCAAATAAAGCGTTACCATTACATTACATTATTGGCATTTTGGTAGATGAGTGACTTACATTTGAGGATGGTCTCCTAAGTAGGTCACCATCCTCCCCTGGAGCAATGCAGGGTTAAGGGCCTTGCTCCAGGGCCCAACGGCTGTGCGGATCTTACTGTGGCTACACAGGGGATCGAACCAATCGACCTTGCGTGTCCCAGTCATGTACCTTAACCGCTACGCTACAGGCTACAGGCAGCCGGGAAATAAATTCAGTTACCGAAATAAAACTGAAGGTGAATGTGGGAGAGGTGGGCAGGGACAGCCGTTCGGCCCCAGGGGAGAAGATGCAGGGGGGCATGGGCCGATGGTAGAGGGGGTTACCTGTGGACGTGGAGGGGCTGCTGACCTCCAGGGCTCCCTGCAGCATCCAGGCCGGCAGCACCCTCTTCTTCTGCACCGGCTCTGGGGTTAGCGCTAGCTCCCTCCTCCCCTGCTCCTGGAGGAACAGAAAATAGGACACTCTACATTTCCAAATAAATTAAATATAAAAGTTAAAACGAAATGTTTTCATTATTCATATACAGCATATTCTGAACACATTATTGTCATCTCACCAGACAGAGGCTAACCGCTCACACTCACTGCTAATGGCTACCAGCTAATGCGCACTGCTAACCGCTCACACTCACTGCTAATGGCTACCGGCTAATGCATACTGCTAATGGCTAACGGCTAATGCGCACTGCTAACCACTCACACTCACTGCTAATGGCTAACGGCTAACGCACACTGCTAACTGCTCACACTCACTGCTAATGGGTAACTGCCAACACAAACTGCTAACGGCTAACGCGCACTGCTAACGGCTAACGCGCACTGCTAACTGCTCACACACACTGCTAATGGGTAACTGCTCACACAATCTGCTAACGGCTAACGCGCACTGCTAACCGCCCACACACACTGCTAATGGCTAACGGCTAACGCACACTGCTAACTGCTCACACACACTGCTAATGGGTAACTGCTAACACAAACGGCTAACGCGCACTGCTAACGGCCGACTGACCTGCCCCTTGGTCACAGTGTTCTCTTCCATTTTGCCATCCTGCTCTTTCTCCGGCGGGCGGGCAGCCGTGGACTCGGCCTGGAGGGTCTGGGAGTTGTTTGGGGTGGGCCCACTCTGCCCGTTCAGCTCGGGGGAACGCAGCTGCTCCTCCTTAGCCTTCGCGGGGCCGGGGGCCACGTCTGCAGGGGGCTCATCCTCTTCTAAAACCTGGCTGTTGCTGTGAAGGGGTGACATCAAATGAGCACTTCATAACTTTTCACCTCTCAGTCCAGCTGCTTTTAAAGACCCACGTACATATTCTTTGTGTTTTTGATCATCCTGGAGCTTTCAAATTATGTTCCATACTGAATCCAAGTAAAACCATTGCAATTTTGGAAGAAGCATTCATAGTTTAGTGTTTAACTGCTATTTTTGTAAAACAATTTCCCACGTGACGTGACGTATGGTCTCAGATACTAAAACCAGGAAGGGATAGTTGATACGCGCGGGTCTTTAACCTCTTTAGACCCAGGAGAAAAAGTATTTTAAATATTTTTGACATAATACAAGTGTCTACGGTGACAAAAACATGTTGCAGTAAAAATATTTTCAAAAATATATTTGATTTAATTGTACTTGAATGTTCTTTATTAAGTATCAGGATAAATGCTGTATAGAGCTCAGGGAAGCCCAGATTAAACGTCCTCATTTGAGGACGCAGGGCCCGGAGGTTAATTGTACAGTGTGTTACATGTTGGGTTTGGATCGGGTTATAAATTCAGCCTGAGCAAACTCACAGGCGTGTTATTTCTCCTGCGTTATCTTTTCTGGCCCTGAAACGCTCGCAGTTCTTGCACACTTTTGGATAACCGACAGAAACAAAGAAATGTTAGCATGAAACACGTCAGCTTCAGAGACATTCAGGGTCTCTGAATCAGAACGCAAAGCCGTGTGGCAAAATCTTTGTCTTATTTACCAAAAAAAATTAATTTAAGTGTACATATAAGATTAAAATACCTTTCATAGATTATTTTTGTTGTTTTTTTTTTTTTACAGTGTATGGATGCCCCACGCCAAACCCCAGCAGTTTACGGAATCCCATCCGTGTGATCTCGAGTGTTTTGTTTTGCCGGACTCCACTTCAAACGGGAAAAGCACATCAAAGACGACACGGCGATGAAGAGGACGGCGCTCTCGAACATCACAAATCTCGCCGCGCCCCTTTCGTCGTTCCCGGTCCCGCACACAGAGGCATTGTTGAAGGCCCGCTGCGGGTTCCCACTTCATCCTGCGCGTAATTCTGCCGGCTCGGACCGGGGCGAACGTTTCCCCCCGTTTCTCAATCAAAAAAAAGAGGATCAAACACGTACCACGGGGGCCTCTGAGGCTCCGAGCAAATTCAACCACTTCAAAACTATTTTGTTTCCATCAATTTGAGGGAAAGATCGAGCAGCTGTGCAGCCCTGGTGAATGTCAGTGTTGGCACGGCGCGGAACAAACAGCGCCAAGCTCTAGTGGGGGGGGGGGGGAGGAGGCAGCTTGGGTGAGTTTTATATGCTTAGTTTAAAGATCGCTCTTTCTCCACCCAAGCCGGATTGACATGTGCACGTGGAGCCGACTGATGAACCGCATGCCGGGGACATTGAGAAGCCGCACACGGATACACACTCAGTGAACACTTAATTACGGAGACCAGCTTGTTAATGCAAATATTTAATCAGCCAATCGTGTGGCAGCAACTAAATGCATAAAAGCATGCAGACGTGGTCAAGAGGTTCAGCTTTTTTTCCCAGGCCACATGTCAGAATGGGGAAGACATGTGATCTAAGTGTTGGTGCCAGACAGGGTGGTTTCAGTATCAGAGAAACTGCTGGTCTCCTGAGATTTTGTCTCTAGAGTTTGCATAGAATGATTTTGCGAAAAGTAACCATGCAAATAACCATGCGTTACAAGACAGGTATGCAGAAGAGCATCTCTGAACACACACACAACACGTCAAACTTCTAAGTGAACAGGCTACAGCATGCAGAAGACTTAATAAGTCAAATAAATACCTAATAAAGTGCTCACTGTGTGTATATGAGGCACATGACAGGATCCCGGAAGGTTTGTGCTTCAAACCCTGGGGTAGCCAAGAAGAGATCCGCACAGCTGTTGGCTGTTAAGGCCCTTAACCCCACAATGCTCCAGGGGGGATTGTCCCCTGCTTAGTACTTTGTGTTGCTAGTCATTGTAAACAAGAGGAAACAATGCAGGGCACTGCAAAAGCTTAAAATAAAGTCGATCTGAACTGTCTTATATTAAGACATAAACTTATTTATATAATTGTTTTTTCTAAATGGGACAAGACTATTGTCAATAGTTTTGACTCATTTCAAGATTTGCCAAACGGGGTAAGAAAATTGCACCTCACAACAAGCTAATACTTTCAACTTGACAGAATTCTCATTCTGTCTCAGTACAAGAATAAAACACTTTCTTAAGACGCACGTAAGACTTAAGACAGGGGGATGTGTTGCTTCAGTCTCACACATTGCCCAGGATCTGAAAACTAAATCTGGACTCCAAATCGACTGCGCGGGTCGTCTCTGACTCAATTTCATGCAAGCGGCGTTTCGTTTTCCGTCCTTCACACGAGCACAGATGGTGTAGCTAATAAACAGGTTACGCACGTACATGCAGAGAAAGAAGAGAAAGAAAGAAAGAGAAAAAAAGAAAAACCCACAATGCTTTTTGTTAACATTTAAGGTCGAATCACGGAGAGTGCTTCAGCGAACGCTTTGAGGCTAGCGCTCTCGTTACAAGCGGACGACGCCTCGTGACCTCAGGACTGCCTGCTTATGCGGAAACCCGTCTGCGATACAGCATGTTAAGTCCTCGCAGTTGTCCTGGAAACGGCAGCGGCCTGACTGGGACCCGCAAGGTCGGCGGTTCGATCCCCGGTGTAGCCACAATAAGATCCGCACAGCCGCTGGGCCCTAGAGCAAGGCCCTTAACCCCACATTGCTCCAGGGGAGGATGGTCTCCTGCTTAGGTGACCATCCTCAACCATAGGAGACCATCCTCAATCATCCTCAACTGTAAGTCGCTCTGGATAAGAGCGTCTACCAAAATGCCAATAATGTAATGTAATGGGAAACGCTTTATTTGAAGGCTAACCGTTGCCCTCTCTGCTTTCCCCGTCTGGCAGAGGTACACACGCAGGGCCAATTGTCTGCAGTCCTTCTCAACAGCAGGTTGTTCACTCTTGCCGGGGTTAACTGTGGGCTCGGTTCAGATGTAAGCTGGCTTATTCACGTTATTTGACTTGATCAATTATCATTTAGTCCTGCTTAGTCAAATCAACTGTATGTCGCTCTGGATAAGAGCGTCTGCCAAATGCCAATAATGTAATGTAATGTAATGTAATGTAATGTAAGCAGGTGAGGAGGTTGGGCTGGAGAGGCCAACTGGAGGTGTACCTCTGGGTGCCTTCCACGTTGACGGACACCACCCTGTAGACGTACTTCCCGGGGAGGAGGGAGAAAACATTGCCGGGTCGAAGGTCGTGCCAGCGGCCGTTCTCCAGCGGTTCCGGGGGATCCCCCAGCGACGGTTGGTAAAAGCAGGGGTTCTGATGGGTCTGGAGGGATAGGACAGTAACAGGACAGTGTTGATGTGAAATCCAGCCAAACCGGTCATAAGCTGGTCTAGGTGGGTATGAGCTGGTCAAACCATGTCAAGCTGGGGAGCTGGTCTGAACTGGTCAACCAGGAAAACCACGTCACGATGGGAGTCGGTCTGTTCACCAACTGTTTCAAAACCTAGCTTGGGCTGTTTCTTTTTCAGCAGGGTAAGACAGGAGCTTAAATGAAAATTCCAGGCTAAAACACTGAGACGGCGGAATTGGCAGATTGGCGATGTAAAATGCATACCAGGGCCAATATTCCAGTTTTGTGTCGAATTCAGAGTTCTCTAAACTTGTGGGGATGAGGGTGCCAACTCACCATGAAACCAATCAGCCTATAAACATCAGATATTCTTCTCTTCAGGCAGTATCAGAAATGACCCCCCCCCCCCCCCCCCCGCCCCCCCGGATTTCATTCTCTAGCACATTTTTGCCATTTCTTTCCTAACCTCATAAAAAGACCGCATCGCGTGTGATAAAGCCATCCAGACATCGAGGCCAGCCTGTTCTTCCTCCCCACAGCTGCTGTGAAGGCCTTCCAGAACACAACCACCGCTCTATAGCTGTACGGAGCCAGTCCATCTAACACGCCTCTATAGCTGTAAAGAGCCAGTCCAGCTAACACGCCTCTATAGCTGTACGGAGCCAGACCAGCTAACACGCCTCTATAGCTGTAAAGAGCCAGACCAGCTAACACACCTCTATAGCTGTAAAGGGCCAGACCAGCTAACACACCTCTATAGCTGTACAGAGCCAGACCAGCTAACACACCTCTATAGCTGTAAAGAGCCAGACCAGCTAACACGCCTCTATAGCTGTAAAGAGCCAGACCAGCTAACACGCCTCTATAGCTGTATGGAGCCAGTCCAGCTAACACACCTCTATAGCTGTACGGAGCCAGTCCATCTAACACACCTCTATAGCTGTACGGAGCCAGTCCAGCTAACACACCTCTATAGCAGCACTGAGCCAGACCAGCTAACACGCCTCTTTAGCAGCACCGAGCCACACTGCAAATAATGTGTCTTAACAAGCGCTTTTGTCTTGTAATAAGACTTAGGATTTTGTTTTCTCTCAAGTAGAAGATATTTGCTTGTTTTAAGTTACTGTTTGCTCGACAAGTGAAATTTTCTCAGCCCACTGGCTGATTCTTGTCTAATTTAGCAACAACAACAACAAAATAATTGTAATATTTGAAGTCTAAATATAAGGCTAAGATGCAGTGCAGACCATCTAACATGCCTCTATAGATGACATTATCACTGTAGATTTTGTTGTATTCACTGGTTCGGGTGTTGGAAAAAGAGCCTTCTCACTGTGTTCAATGTTCTCTCCAGCTGCTGTGACAGAATTGATTCTATGATTCGTTTTTTTATTTTTTTTATTTTTTATTTAATCAAAACCCGCTTCACTCAGTGAGTCGGCGAGCAATCTTGCGAGATTTTACAATATTGCATAGACTAATCTACCAGCCACAGGCCACCATGGCATCCATGGATCTGCAGGACAAGATAGAATATAACAAAATGTGCAAAATGAATCTTTGTTTTTTTTTTTTTTTTATCAAAATACCACTTCATGTTTCAATGACTTCAAGAACACTCACCTCAGTGTGAGTGAGCTGATCTTGGGATATAATATAGAGATAAAATATTGCACAGTGTAATCTACCAGCCTCAGGAGTCTACGGTATAATTAGATAAAATATAGAAGGAAAAGCTAAAAGAAATCATTTAAAACATAAGTGAGTGATGTAGACACATGAGTGCATGCATTACCTGTAACAGCATTTAACTTTCTCCATCTGTTCCATCTTGATGCAAAAAAAAAAATTCAAACTGAAATATATAACCTGCTCAACTGAATTATGTCACACAATTTTCATTATCGTTTGATTAGGACCATCCAAACTTTGAATACCTTCATAACGATCACATACTGTATTTTACGGAAGCGAAATCATTTCAAATTGCTGCGATTTCCCTAAAATCTGGAACGCAATCAGCTCATCCTCTTTCAGACAGAGATGCAGATAGATTCCTCTAATTAGGGCAGTGAACTCACCACGAGACTGCGACTTACGAAGGCAAACTTTTCACGAATGGTTTGCAGCAGAAATGAACAACAGAACAAACACAACAGATGGGAACACGGGAATAACTGAAAGACAGGGAGACTGATAAAACGCAGCTCCGATCATCTCCAGACCAGGAATGTCAGGAAGACGCAGACAAATTCCCCGTCTGACTGACAACGGCTTCCAGTGTTTCCGAAAACAGAGGAAAACCGCTGTAACTACGAGCACGACCAAAATCCCAAAAAAATCCGTTACACAATTTTAACCAGAAACAGAGAAACTGAAAAAAACATGTCCGTTTCAATTCCCATGACAGTAAACCGAGAGAGCAAGAACAGCCTGAGCTAAATTTGTGTCAACAGGAAAAATACTTTCGCCCACTCACTCACGTTAACTTACTATTACTCATTTACTTTTATAATAACCTTACTTCAACTTTTAATCTATGAAAATATTGGTGTTGACACACCACCGCAGTTGTTACGGCACATCACGGACACCATCAGAGTAGGCAGAAATTATCCTTAGAGTTGGGCCTGTATATAACTGCGTGGACCAGAACGATCCAATGTAAGCCGGACACACCAAACCGACGGTCGGCCGTCGGACGTCGGTGGCGCCCTGTCAGCCGAGTCTTTCCGGTGTGTCCCGCACGCCGACACTCCGTCGACGTGTTTTAGAGGGCTCCGACGCCGATTCAACATGTTGAATCGGCGTCGGAGCCGTCGGACGTCGGTGAGAGCTCTCTCATCGACTGCTCCGGGGCTCCGACGCCGACCGTCGGTTTGCGTTCTCAATTAGGTGTGGCGCTTCAGCCACGATCAATGGGTGGGCCACAATACTACTTACCAACTTATACCTATGTATGTGGTTGATGTACCCCATGAAAATTGATTGATGTAGAAAAGGCGCTGTGTCATCATATATTTTAAACAGCTCTTAATGGATAAGATGCAAAACTCTGTACCAGGGGAGTGAAATCGTTGTCTTTGTTTTCGCGCTCATCTAACTGAAATATGTTAGCAAGCTTCAGTGCCTTCCTGCCAAACTCGCCTCTCAAAAACATTCCAAAGATTCGGAAAATACTAAAAACTCATCCATTACACAACCAGTCATGCTGTCTCTCATCTCGGGAACAACCTGCGGGACTCACTTACTTCGCGAAATGAGCCAAGGAACACACTTTCGGAGCAGAAATATCGGTATCCGGCTGCTAAAAAAAAAAATGCGTCTCGCTTTTATTCGGGAAGCTTAGTCGCGCTAACTCAGGTACTGTCAAAACATCGTATTGCCTGCTCTGTCCCTGGATCTGGGCTGACCTTTCCGTTTTTGATTTGCAGAAGACTCGGTACATAACCACATTTCACAGGGTTGCAATGAAAATAAATGTACCGTAATATGAAGCGTGCAGACGCCGCACCGGGCACTGCACCAACATTATTATACCTCCAAATCTCTCTTGACAATAAAAGCCAGGCACAACCTCGCTGGCTTCGTGGATTAGGTATGAGTAGAGCCACTCTCAACGACAGGCAGTGCTAAACATATTTACACTGGCTCAGTCATATGAAAGCAGCCTTAACAAACACTACTGACTACTTCAACCAGAGTCATGACTTTGTTAGCAGTGTGTCGCCACAAATAAAACCGGATATGGTACAATTAATTTATTTTGCTTCCATAATGTCACGCACGTCATATAACTTCCACCGCCCGCTTGGCGAGCAGACGTTCCGCTGACAGAAAACTTTCTCCAAAGGGCAAGCGCAAAAAGGGAAAGGTTGCAGTCTGCAGTTTTTCCAACCGAGGAGGCAGCTCATGAATGCTTTTATAGCGCACAGGGGGGTGACCTTGCCACTATCTTTAACACTAATTGGTGTTTGGATTCAGATCCTGAAAGCAGTTCCTCTGAACTGCAAGCACTTAAGGATGTGCAATTAGCGTCTGATTTTAAGACTGTAGAGAAGCACTTTTTTTATTTATCTTTCTTTATTTAATTTTTTTGCATGCAGGGCTTATTTTTTTTATTACGATTTTCATTTTTAAAGTGGTTGGGGGGGGGGGGGGGGGGTAGAACAAAAGAATGGGAATAAAAACATATAGAGAGCAACGACTGACAAAACTACACGTTTTATCCATTTTCCAGAAGGGCATTCAAGCACTTACACAGCCAGTCTTCTTTGACCTTCTGTTGCCGTTACATTTTCTAACACTGTAACAGCAATCGCTCGCTGAACTTTTGCACAGATTGCTGTAATAGTTGTGTCTGAAAAACATACAATCAATGTACTACGCAAAGTACAGTACTGTGCAGAAGTCTTAGGCAACTGTAAAACATTCTGTACAGATAAGATTATTTCCAAAATAATTCAATGAAAGGTTCTAAATAAACGTACTATACATTTTACATTACATTTTAGTCATTTGGCAGAATAGTTAAAAACTGAATAAAATCAATATTTTTTTGTGACCACCCTTCGGCGTTAAAACTGCATCACTTCTCTGAGATAGCCAACGCTGTCCTGAAGTTCTATAAGACAGTCAGCAGGGAGGTTGTTCCAAGCATGTTGGAGAACTCGCCACAGTTCTTCTGCAGACTTTGGTTGGCTCCTTGCTTCTGATCTCAGACAGCCTAGATCAAGTTTTTATGAAAAAAGTAGTCAATTGTTTACAGTAATATGTTACTTTTTAAAATTAAATAGAAAAATGTCTCTGTAAAATGCAATCTTTTGGAAAATGAATATTTTGAAATCTCCAAATGTGTTCTTTTATACTAACACACACACTAAAATAAACATATATATATATATATATATATATATATATATATATATATATATATATATATATATATCAATGTATATAAAGTCTAGGGTGCCTCAGACTTCTGCACAGTACTATATATTACGCAAGTGAAATTCTAATAACCACTCCTCTCCAAATTGCATTAATTTAATGCTCATTTGAGCACAATTGATACCAAAAAAAAAAATGGTATGACCAATTTTCACCCTATGCAGTAGCCAATTAAATAATAAAATAAGATAAAAGTCCTACTCTTGTTAAATTTGATCACATATAGAATCCCTTCACTGGCGTCCTATATGAACAATGATCTACAAACCCTTCAGCAAGCCTGGTAAAATCTACAAAAACATGTTTTTAGGAGAAAAACAACCGATGAACTGACTTGAATTACTACTTTTCTACTTTTCCTGGATAACGCTACCTCATTTCCTTTAATTCCATAGCGTGTTGATACCATCATTTAACACAGTGGGGGCTAGAAGGACATGGTCGATCAGACCACATGTGCACAGCACCTCCAGTGACTCAACGTTAAATATGTGTTTTTCAAAATCAAATGAAAAAAAAAAATGAAAAAAAAAACAAGAATAAAAATGTGTTACAAACAATAACATGGAACAATTAATTTGTGTGAAGTGTTCTTTTTACCAGCGCCGTCTTCTCCCCGGGAGACGTGAGCTATGCC
>NC_083761.1:3220283-3272783 GCF_963514075.1 Conger conger | reverse complement strand
ATTCTACCCAGAGGCAGGAGATAATTGGAGACTTTGCTCTCTGTCGTGATGAATTATTCTTCAGCCACAGTGGCAGCCAAATGTCTTGGGACTCAGGAAATCAGTAGTGCTCCAGCGTGGATGCTTTGGGTTCGAAAATTCATACCCTAGAATGACATTTGAAAGTAGACAAAGATGAAGGGTTGAGGACTGTGTTCTTGTCTCATAAGTTAGGCTTGTTTGTTAAGCCCTTATGGGCGACTGCGACCTGCACGTTACCTCTCCCTTAACGGACGGATGCGAGAGAGGGTTGTATTTCATCGTGAGCGTTTTTCAAGACACACGACCGTTGAAATGCATTGTGATTCCCTGGCCCTTCTGTAGGTTTTACTACAGGGTGCCTTAGTCCATAATGGGTTAATTAGCACTCGCACAAATAACTTGCTGGAAATACTTTCATAGATATTAAAATGCTTGAAATTCATCTTCCCACACAAGACGATGAACTTTTTAAAAGGTGGTGGGGAAACTAATTCAAAACTAAAGACCTTTTACACTTGGCTGATTGACAAGGCTCATTAGTAAGGAGTCAAAACGCGGGGTGGAACATCATTTTACAATTTTCGATAAAACAGACGGAGGTCTACGTGACTGATCTATCTACGTGAGGGATGGTAAAATGCACGTCTGGGACAGGGCGAATGAATATCCTGAATGGTGCACGGTTTCTCAGATCTGGTTATATTTGCACTGGCATCCTGACCTGGTGTAGAGAATGATATGAGCTGGGTGGCTCTGTTCTCCTTGTCTAAACAATGCTGGTTTATTGTACTCAGGGACCCTTTTCTGTTTGGATTTTCTGACAAACATAAGCTCCCCAGCAAAATAATACATGGCAACAGTCCTCTGTGTGTTTTCTGTGTGTCTGTCTTCAAATCCAAATTGATGCTTCTCATTCACGCATCCACACACACTCACACACCAACGGTGATTGGCTGCCATGCAAGGCACCAGCTCGTCAGGAGCATTTGGGGGTTAGGAGGTGTCTTGCTCAGGGACACTTCGACACAGCCCGGGCGGGGGATCGAACCGGCGCCCTTCCGATTGCCAGACAACTGCTCTTACTGCCTGAGCCAATGAGACGACTGCTCTTACTGCCTGAGCCAATGAGACGACTGCTCTTACCGCCTGAGCCAATGAGACGACTGCTCTTACCGCCTGAGCCAATGAGACGGCTGCTCTTACCGCCTGAGCCAATGAGACAACTGCTCTTACCGCCTGAGCCAATGAGACAACTGCTCTTACCGCCTGAGCCAATGAGACAACTGCTCTTACCGCCTGAGCCAATGAGACAACTGCTCTTACCGCCTGAGCCAATGAGACGACTGCTCTTACCGCCTGAGCCAATGAGACCACTGCTCTTACCGCCTGAGCCAATGAGACGACTGCTCTTACCGCCTGAGCCAATGAGACAACTGCTCTCACCGCTTGAGCCAATGAGACAACTGCTCTTACCGCCTGAGCCAATGTCGCCCCTAGATGGGTGAAAACTTAACAGTTTCAGAGAACTACAAATGCGTGTACTTCTCTCCATGATCATGTAATAAAGCTGGACCAAGACTGAAGTGTGCGTCGTGAATTATTCTGAACTGAGGTGTTTCCTTGTGTGCGAAAACCGGCACAGGAGTCCAACCGAAAGGTCTCAGTTCACAGGACGGGATAAAAGGATGGGAGAGACAGACAAGAAATAACAAAATGAGACATTAAAAAAACACAACCGACCAAGGGGCACTTACAGGTTTAATGCGCAGCTGGCCGTCGGTGATGTCCAGTAGACCATGATGTCTGGAGACCCGTTTATCGCTGACCTGAAACAGCACAAGAGACTGTGAGATTAGGCTGTGTGAGCCACACTGTGAAGATAGGCTCTGTCTGTAGCCACACAGTGAAGTTTAGGCTCTGTCTGTAGACACACAGTGAAGTTAGGCCCTGTCTGTAGCCACACGGTGAAGTTTAGGCTCTGTCTGTAGCCACACGGCAAAGTTAGGCCCTGTCTGTAGACACACTGTGAAGATAGGCTCTGTCTGTAGCCACACGGTGAAGATAGGCTCTGTCTGTAGCCACACTGTGAAGTTTAGGCTCTGTCTGTAGACACACAGTGAAGTTAGGCCCTGTCTGTAGCCACACGGTGAAGTTTAGGCTCTGTCTGTAGCCACACGGCAAAGTTAGGCCCTGTCTGTAGACACACTGTGAAGATAGGCTCTGTCTGTAGCCACACGGTGAAGATAGGCTCTGTCTGTAGCCACATGGTGAAGTTTAGGCTCTGTCTGTAGACACACGGTGAAGTTAGGCCCTGTCTGTAGCCACACGGTGAAGTTTAGGCTCTGTCTGTAGCCACACTGCGAAGTTAGGCCCTGTCTGTACCCACACGGTGAAGATAGGCTCTGTCTGTAGCCACACGGTGAGGTTAGGCCTGTCTGTAGACACACAGTGAAGATAGGCTCTGTCTGTAGACACACGGTGAAGATAGGCTCTGTCTGTAGACACACGGTGAAGATAGGCCCTGTCTGTAGCCACACAGTGAAGATAGGCTCTGTCTGTAGACACACGGTGAGGTTAGGCCTGTCTGTAGCCACACAGCAAAGTTAGGCCCTGTCTGTAGACACACAGTGAAGATAGGCTCTGTCTGTAGACACACAGTGAGGTTAGGCCTGTCTGTAGACACACAGTGAGGTTAGGCCTGTCTGTAGACACACGGTGAGGTTAGGCCCTGTCTGTAGACACACAGTGAAGATAGGCCCTGTCTGTAGCCACACGGTGAAGATAGGCTCTGTCTGTAGCCACACAGTGAGGTTAGGCCTGTCTGTAGACACACGGTGAGGTTAGGCCTGTCTGTAGACACACAGTGAAGATAGGCTCTGTCTGTAGCCACACAGCAAAGTTAGGCCCTGTCTGTAGACACACAGTGAAGATGGGCTCTGTCTGTAGACACACGGTGAAGATAGGCTCTGTCTGTGGAGTCTGTAGCCCTCGAGCCAGGCGATAACACCGCTACACCTCATGAAAGCTAATCACCTGCTATCAGTAACCCGCATCGGCTGCAGGAGCAGAGAGGCAACAGGGAATCTCTGCTTTCTGACCCAACCAAAAGGAATACAGCCATACAGAGAAGGGGTACGATCTGCTTAAAGATGCTAGTCACCTAGCATCCACTGCATGAGCAGAGAGGCAGTTTAGGATCCACCCGCTCTCCCTCCCACGAAAGGGGGGGGATCTCTGCTTTCTGATCAGACCAAAAAAAACACAACCAAACAAAGAAGGGGTACAATTAGTTTAAAGAAGTTATATATGCTCTTATGTTAGCGTACGCTCTTATTCAGAACGACGTACAGAAGCTAGTTTTAGCATTTCAAAAGTGTTCAATCACCAAGAAGGCACAGAGGACCTTGGGCTGTTTCAGCTGGGGGAACAAAGTAAATAAAAGAACATTATTGTGAGCCATAATCACCCTAGCTCACACTCACTCTTAGGCAAGTGTGTGATTTTGAAAATACAGTTACAGTTAATCAAAGTAAAAGTATTAAGTATGAATCACGGAGGTGGAATAGACTCTTCGAGGTGAACGCTCGTGACCCGCTGCGGGAAACGAAGTGAATGGAAGTGACCTTCAGTCGCTTTCGTGGTCCTTTCAAAACCCCCGAACTTCAGAAGTGCAGCAGTGATGTCATTTCAACAGTGAGTCACTTTTATCAAGAGGTCAACATGGGGCTGCCAGTTAATTTGACAAAAAAACTGGGAAAACACGCACAGCAGGTCGGACAAAGTAACGGTAAGTTCCTGCCATTAATTTCCGTGGGTCGGACATTACGTTGTAAGGTCGGGGGCCACAAATCAGACCAGTACAAATACAAATCTGCCGACCCCAAGGCCCACAACATGCTTTCAGAGAGCCGACCAACCGATTCGGTCTCTCTCAGAAAGACTGCTAATCCATATTCTCAAAGGCGATTCCACAAGAAACAAAAAGAGGATGGGGATCAGTTACACTCTCAATATAAGATTTTATTACATTCTTGTCAACATCCCATCTGAGACTCGGAGCCGCCTGTCTGTGTCCATCTCAAAGTCCCTGCAGAGTGCCGGCAAATCCGACCGCCTGAAGAACCTCCGCGAATTCCGTGCCATCGCTTTACGGAACACCGCACCACCTGTGCTAGGATAAAGGGTTACCATGGCACCAGCTTTTCCCAACTGCACACGAGATTAGACGGAGTGCAGTCATGTTCGCCGTTGGCTATCGCGAGTCTTTTGAAACCTAAACAATCGATCTAATGGGTTGACAAAAGAGCCAGCTCAAGGTTATAGCCTATATGCATCCAGATTTCTTTTCTTTATGCTTTAAAACAATGGTTGCCAAACTCGGTCCTGGGGGATCCCAGTGTATACTAGTTTTTGTTCCAACTACAATTTCAATCCCAGAATTTGTACAAGCTCATATAGTTTAAGAGGGTAAATAATCCTTCTAACCACGATAAGCACGCAACTAATAAAAAAATAACAGCTTGTTAAAATTCTTGGATTGCATCTCTGCAGGGAGTTTGGGAACATCTGCTTTGGAGCCGGTCTAAAGCACTTTGGAGAAGCCTGGGAATTTTAGTCTGAAAACGACAGTATCACAGACACTGTTCTGTCATTACATTACATTACAGGCATGTAGCAGACGCTCTTATCCAGAGCGAGTGTACACTAAAGTGCAGATCGAACACAAGGACAAGTGGGAAGAGGACCCTAGAGGACAGTATGGTTCCGAGTCCATATAGATACAATCGGAACCCTGGAAGACTACATCAATTTATGAACTAGCATACCACAATTGGCAGCTAGAATACTCAGAGTACAACAATAGTTAGGCCTACCCACGCATCTTTTATTCATTTGTCACATATTCAAAGGTCCATACCATACCATACCATACCATACCATACCATACCATACCATACCACCCTGTACCCTTCTCGTGGCTAACTGCTGAAGCTAAGAAGCCATACCACACTGTACCCTTCTCATGGCTAACTACTGAAGCTACGCAGCCATACCACCCTGTACCCTTCTCATGTCAAAGTACTGAAGCCAAGCAGCCATACCACCCTGTACCCTTCTCAAGGCTAACTGCTGAAGCTACGCAGCCATACCACCGTGTACCCTTCTCATGTCAAAGTACTGAAGCCAAGCAGCCATACCACCCTGTACCCTTCTCATGGCTAACTGCTGAAGCTAAGCAGCAATACCACCCTCTACCCTTCTCGTGGCTATGAATATACAGGCCTAACACCTGCGTAGGTCAGTCTTGTTTTCGCAAGAGAAATCCTTTCCTCGTTTGCGTGCTACTTAAAAGACGCTGGCCCAAAGAAAAGTCTGTGAACGAGCTGAAAGAGAGTGCGTGAGACAGAGATTTAAACCTTTGGTCTCTCTCTCTCTCAACCTCTCCCTCCCTCTCTCTCTCTCTCGTCTCGCAGGAATATGCAGCAAGCACTTCCCTTTTTGCACAAGTGATGTCACCCTCAAGTAGAGCGTCTTCTACACTCTCTCTCTTCCCCTTCATTTAACGCCAAACCGAAAAGTGTCCCTGCACTGCTTTTACAGAGAAGCGGAGAGAGGTCCTTGGTCGCTCATATTAAGCACACAGCGGAGTTCCAGGCCGTGGGCCCGGGTGCCATTTTGATTATTCTGCAAGACTGCCCAAACACCTCTGGTGCCATTAACCGCACGCCCCTCTCCTCTGGGTGAAGGAGGATTTGGGATGTGAAAGAGGGTGGGGGGGGGGGGGGGGGTTTACCCACAGACTGGGAGCTGTCACCTGGAATAGCACGGAGCGGAGACAGCCTGTCACCATCGATCCAAAAAAATTACATAAATAAAAAGAGAGTCCCCCCCTCGTCCCCTAGCATTAAGCTGTCAAGCTGTGGAAGAGAAAGCCGGAGGGCCTGCGAGCTGCTCTGTCTAATTATAATGCGATTAATAATACCACAGAGGAAGAGTGCTGGAACTGAATGCCCGGCCACTTGGCATGACTAAAAAAAAAAAGGTCAAATATAATGATAAAATATGTGGTTCCTATGTTGCGTGTGCACGCAGACTGAGAGCACTGGTTTGGACACCACTCCTCCTTCAGCGTCTCCGTGGAAAAGGTGACGCACGTGTTAATCCGAGGCAGGCTGAGCTATGTGACTGGGACCCAGAAGGTTGGTGGTTCGAGTCCCAGTGTAGTTGCGATAAGATCAGCGCAGATGCCGGGCCCTTGAGGAAGGCCCTTAACCCCACATAACCCCCCCCCCCCGCTTAGTCTAATCAACTGTAAGTTGCTTAATTAGAGAGTATGGTGAATACAGCTATAAGGGACCGATTAGTGCCCACGGCTCGAGACTACTGGTCCTTAGCTCACAGGGCTGAAGGTATGCCTTGCTGTGAGGTCCAGACAAACCCCTGTTACACACACTGGCTGGTTGGAGCTGGGATGGAGGTTCCAAGTTTTTCCTTTTTTTTGGTTAATTCATGAAGCGGAGGACATGAGCTTCCAATGGATTCCGTGACGGGGGGTTGCTCATCTTACAGGAAAACTCATCTACGCAACAGAGAGACAGTGTGTGTGTGTGTGTGTGTGAGAGAGAGAGAGAGAGAGAGAGAGAGAGAGCAGGAGAGAGAGAGATCCCAGCTCGAGCTACTCCATAGGTCTACCCACTTGCCTACAAACATTATGCAGTCACTATATATGTCTATGCAGAGAAAGAAAGAATATTGTGGACTTTCACGTTTCATTACCACAGTTGCCCGATTCACCAAGACAGCTGTCAGCGAATGGCACTACATGTGTGGTAAACTGTCGCTCAGGAACTATTATTCTGTGACCTGTGAATGTAAACCTAAAAGAACAGCCAAGGCCTTGGCTTTGTGAGGTTCTATGTTAGAGTGACATCTGGAGGTTCAACACTGCTATAAGAAAATGAATTAAAAACCATAAATGCACATTTCATGGAAAAAATCACTTTATATGATGGAATATTCCCATAAATGCTCTGTACAGTGTAAGCTGAATACATTTACAGAAAACTAAATGAGCTAGCTTATGATCCGTCAGGCTAACTAAGTTCTGGGCATTCACTGTGATTATTATCCCTAATTGCTCAGCAATTCTACAAAGCACATTTCACATTAATGGCTATAACATATCAGAAACTGAATCAACTGTAATGTGCAGAGAGCTATTCACACCATGAACACTTCCAATAACACCAGTGCAACCTGACAAACACCAAGAAATGTGGGCGTAATAGGACTTTGCAGAAATTATAGAAATTATGTGATTTTTACAAGTGGTAAAGGACAGCAGGGTTTCGCAGTTGCCATGTCTCTCATCTGGAGCTTGTCTACTTAGAGTGATTGTGCTTTTGTGCAACATTGCTTGTGTTTTACAGGCACTAAGTCCCACGTGAATTCCGCTCAGGGTGCTCCAACAGACCAGACGTTTTACCGTTGTGTTTTGTGCGATAAATGGATACTTTATTACGTCATTTTCCACACTACCGTGTTGCGTCCAACGTCATGACCTGGCCTTATACGTAACGATTTGTCCTTTAATCTCGATTAAATGAGCTCACAACAGGGGGAAAGGCCATACTAGTAGTTGTCACTACTGACTAGTGGCTACTCACCCCAAGAAATGGACCTCTTCCGAGCGGTGTTTCTCCCTCGGGTAGTGGTATGGAAGTACCACCGTCCACAGACTCCAGTTCAAAACCGGACATACCGGTATATTCGTAGGGATTTGCGTTAAATTGTTGCTAGCTAATACGTTGATCGGCGACTGTGCAAATTATTTATCAGCTGCCAATAAACGGAAGATTATAGTATGCAACGTTATCGTTATCCAACCTTAAGTGGCCAATGCTAAATAGCAAAGAATCCTAACTTTTTATAGGGTTACCTAGCTAAGTTAGCTAGCTCGAGGAGTTTGCAGAGTGCTGTATACGTGCACAGTGCAAGTTAGACGTTTCCAAAGTCTCTGGTGTTCAAAAACGTTAAACAATGTAAGATATGCTTTGCGAGCATAACATTTACACTTAACGTCTTGTATTTAGCTAAGTAACTTTATATCTGTTTTCAGTGTGGCTAGCTAGATACGAGTTGGATAGCGAAGCTGCTAGCTGATAAAATAATTGAAAACGAATAACCAAGCCGTAGCGGATAATCCATGTCACTTTTCTTTATGATTGCTGGAATTAATTAATTAATTACCTTCAGTGCTGTTTAATAATAATATTTGTTAGATTGCCAGATTGAGCTAAATTAGCTTGGAAGTCATGTTGCAAGCTTCTGAACTATTCTATCTAGCTAGTACATCAATTTAAAGCGGGCAATGCGCAGTCAAACTATTTACATGTAATATGGATGAGAAATTGATGTTGTTCGCATCAACTGTTTTGCCATCCAACTGATATACTGATCAGTGGACCTTAAGCAGCGTCTGCGCAGTGTGCGCTACACTGATGTCCGTGAATTATATTAGGAACTTCCGGGAAAGCGGTGCTAGGCGCATGCGCCGTACTGTCATTGTTTTTGTGGTTGTGATATTTAGCTACGCCTGTCAGGGAAAAACAGTATTTTGTATGTGCATTATTATTACTTGACGTATTTTCTCAGATTATGTACAGTTATTTGCACTGGTAACTAAGGAAAGAAAGCCAAGGAAACCACAAAGTTGAGCCGGGCTCAATACTAAACTGCTAATCCACGGACGTACGGTTAAGCATTTCACGTCACACGTCTTTTACGTCATTGTCAACAAACAACTTTGAATCGAGACATTTAAATCCTCAGCTGTCAAAGGAAGTCCGCACCTTTGGAACCACAGGTAGCGTTTTTCTTGCTTTACTCGTGTAATAGTTACTAAGCCAGGTGGAGGTGCGATAATATTTCCAACTCAGAAAAGAAAAGTTTTCAAGAACAAAATCAATATAGTACGCACCCGTGTTATTTGTACCGACTAGCTGATGACAGCTGAGTGAGTTAGCCAGCCAGACTGACGTTAACTACCGTAGCTAGGCTAAAGCTAACGTTACGGTAGATTCGTTTGCTGACTAAAAAACGAATATTATTTGCTTAGCTACAGTTGGCTAATTATGATTCGTATGTTTGTTATGTAACGTTGATCACATTCGCATAACGTTAGCTTATCGTGAGCTCGCCACCAAGCTTTGGTTTCTGGTTATTCTGGCCATAAATTCACCCTAGATAGCTATCTGTTTGCCTATTAGTTAGCTCTGTCATAATGATTTGAGGTTATTGCAGTGTCATACTATCTTATTTTCACCTAATTCGAGATTGTGTTATTTTAGCCACCTATAATTTCACATTTCACATTGATTGTGCCACCGTTACTGTAAGTTACCTGACTTGGCATTCCATTGAAACTTGTTTGATCAGTCCGCAGGTAAGCTTGCAAGCTATATCAATTGAACTTATTCTATACCAAAATAAAGCTCACTATATCACGACGTAGTGTATACTGCAACCTGAAATGTATAGATGGATGTTTATGCATTGTGACAAACGGGTCTGTGTAAATCAATGTCTGTCATCTGACTTGTATCTTTTACTTGCAGAAGGGATCAACGAGTCGGGGCGCCGAGCATGCAGTATGTCTCCAAAAGGCGCCCGAACACCTATGATCTCTTTGAAGGAAGCTCCACCGTGATAGCCGTTGATGAAACATCTGGGCACAACTTTGCCGAGACACTGCCCACGGAAATGAGCGTGAACATTTTTAGCAAACTGGACATACAGAGTCTTTGCAGCGCTGCAGTCACATGCAAACTGTGGAACGACATTATCGAAAAGAGCGATTACCTGTGGAGGGATCACTGTCTGACCGTGCGAGCTGTCTGTCAGAAAGAGGTCGACAGTGACCGCGGAGACGGTTTCTCTTGGAAGGTGAGACGTAATATTGGGTTGTTAGGTTTATTTGTTTTTTCTGTTCGTTTGTTTGTTCATGGTCTGAGACTGAAACTAAAACTAAAGTAACCATCAAAAAGCATGATGGTAAATTCGAACACAGGGGGAAAAAAACACGTTGGTGGAACATTTGCTTCTAAAACTATGTAGAAAAATGACATTAATATAATTGCCACATCATTTGTTTTTGTTATTTTTTAATACAAAAAATGATAATATAGTGCTATTCTGTTCTCTGTAGTCGTGGCCACTAGATAGCGCTCTACTACCTTGGGTATTATAACCACGGAGGAATTAAACTGAAGTTTTTTTTTAGTTTTTTTTTTTACATTACTTATTTATTTATGTCGTTTATTTTCTTACTTTTTCCCCTCAGGTAACCCTAGAGCGCAATTATCGTAAAGGTTACGTGAAGAGAGCGTGGCTAAGCGGCAGATTTAGCTTCATTCACTGCGCGGAAGACATACCGGACTGGAGTATGTGTCCACTGGATGCCGAAACGTGGGGAGAAATTTTGGAAGCAGAGCTAGAGAGATAACGCAAATACTGCAGTGGGGAAACATTATGGACAAACACAAAAGCACTTACTGTTTTATTATTTTGTAATTTTATATATTTTAATGTTTAAATGAGACAACTACATACGTGGAAAGTGTGTATGTTTACGCCACAGAACTGTGTAAGAACTGCGGTTTACACTATGGTAACTTGGTAAACTTGGCATTAATCACAGTGATTAAACAGAATTAATCATGTATTGTCTGTCTGAGTCGCTTAATATTTCCAGTATTTTTTATGAAATGTGTTTGCAAATACTATGCATTTCCAGTACGCGGTGAGAATGCGGGAAAGCGTTGTCTTGTTTGTGCCGTACACTAGGGGTCAGATTAAAGCTAGACCGAGACGAAATGACATTTTGAATGGAGCTTCCTGGTCTGTGTCTGCGTAACATCACGCCCCGCCAAGGATATGCTAGGTTAAGTTTCGGTTACTAACTACTGAGATGTCAATCAATTAAATGTTAACAACTCCATTAGTTGTTAGCGGCCTGTAGCGTAGTGGTTAGGGCACATGACTGGGACCCGCAAGGTCGGCGGTTCCCCGGTGTAGCCACAATAAGATCCGCATAGCTGTTGGGCCCCTAGTCAAATCAACTGTACGTCGCTCTGGATAAGAGCGTCTGCCAAATGCCATTCATGTAATTAGTTAATGTCAGTTAACCTATTGGAATTATAAATGTTAATGGTTGACTAATTATAAGTATATATATATGCATGTGACTATTAGTTAGTAGCTAACAAATACATTAACTCATGATAAGTTGCTTAATTAATACATTTGTACGTCAATTAATTCATGTTGACAACTACGTGAGTTAATGCCAGTTCATGTGCCTTATTGTAACGTGAGTGTAGCTTTAAAAGTGTCGCTTTTTTTTTTTTGCAAGACAGCTGTTAATCTATTGATATTTCAGCCGCCTGCTGTTAAATCCTCTGAAACGCACACACACTGCTATGACTCAGCGGCGGCCAGCTCTCGCCCTGTTCCACAACACCCCGGTGTGTAGGAGCCACCCCTCCCTTCTGTGTGGTTGTGCATCTTAGTCACATCCACCATCCGCTCGGACCGCTCTCTGCGTCAGGTCAGATGCTGAGTGAACACTGGATATACTTACGTCGTCTCTGGGTAAATGGTCATATGCATCCCAATGACCACCAGTTACCATGAATCTTAGCACTTGCCATAGATTAAAATTGTAATATTGACAGAATAGTATAGTTGGTGATGCTGGTCATTATTGCATTCTTACTGCAATTGCAAATTGTTAATAGCCCTGTACTGTATGTAATGTTAACCTATTGGAATAAGATAACTATTCTGACTGAAGAAGTATACGGCGATTCTCAGTTAATAATGTTTCATACGCTAGTGTTTTGCTGGTCACACTTCCTCTATAGACGAACAATCGCATCGTGTAGCAACTTCTCACGGCCCCAGAGTGAGACTCTACGTGCTGAAGTGAAACAGTATTAACACGGCTGCCGTCTTACTGACTCTCTCAGCCGGTTTTGCGAAATCAAGGTAATTTGTTTCGAGAGGGAAGATGGAAACTTCCAACTTGAGGTCCAACTTGATTTCAGCTACTTCCTGTTACAAAATGAACTGAAACACTGAAAACATTAGCGCTCTTCACGGGGCACGTTGTGTGAGGTTCCCCTAAATGTACTATAGCTTTCACTTTGCTCTATTTGTGGCCGAGGTAACAAGCTTCAAAACATATATATCAAAGACGTCTACACTCCGAAGAATGGTCAAAATAGCAAGTGTACTCTATATTTTAACATTTATTTAGTTCCAAACACAGACATGTTTCATATTAGTCAGTCCTTCATGACATTGGTAGGTATGATAATGACCAATAAGAGGAGAGGTCTTGCTGCAGGTCTTGCTGTTCACCTCTCAGAAACACCTCACAGAAACATCGACCTCACAGAAACATTATGTCAAATGCTAATATATCACTAATAATTCAATCATGGTATCAGTCAAGAATGGTCATGGCACTCGGGTTGTGTAATGTAATTATTAAACAGGCATTAGGAAAGTACATATTCATACTGATATACTCAATGCATTTGCATTTAAGCTCAAAATATTTATATGAGCTTTTATAGACAGTCAGCTTTTATTTCATGGCATTTGCATGGATATAGGTTTGACCATTTTACAGAAACTTGTTCTTTTTGTATTGAGTACCCCCCCTTGGTCTTTTTGCCATACACTTGGAGGACATTGTACCTTTCTCTAAATTATACATTTAAAGTTTCCACTCCATTTCTAGAAACAGGAGACACATTTAGGAGTGTGTTCATGTGCAGTCTTGTGCTGTATAGTTACTTTCCTGTCTTGGACACAACTTGAATAGCTTGAATCCACTCTTTGCGTTCATTTTCAGTCGTAGCTTGTAGGAAATAGTGGACTTCATTTGATGTGATGATTTCAAAGAGATTTCCTTCCACCTCGCTTTTCTTGGCTGAAAACATACAGAAAAGGTTATTTAAAAAATATATATTATATGCAAGAACATAAGACTCTGGTATTTCCTTTTTTGGCACAAAGGGCCTAATTTATCAAAATGTGATTGGGTTTGAATTTAATCGTAATCTTTAAATATTTAACCAAATTGTGTTTTTGCTGGATTCAGAAAAGTAACTTGAAACCGAACAAAAAGGTTTCTTATGTTGGTTCCAAATGGCGTATCTGTGTCTTATGCACCTATGATATATTATACAGCAAATCTCAAATAAAAATGTCCTTCCCTCAGTGAAGCCTGGAAGGCAGCAGCTTGTAGAACTAGAAAATTAATCGCAACGTGTTCAGCAAACTAGCTAACTCAGTAACGCAGATACAGATGGATTTGATAATAATACATTAAATAAATGGTAGTATGTACACATCATCTGTGGTCGGTTCCAGGCGTCACTGATGGAAGGAAGCACCTTGGGCTAACTTACGTACATCTAGGGCAGGTCTCATTCCATAGAGAACACTCCCCAGGGAGTGTTGGCTGAATCTAACAGCCTCATATAAAGTCTTTTAAGGTTCATTTTCAAATATCTATGGAATTGTTGTTGACAGCACAAAGTGTCCTGTACGTGACACCCTAATTACATGCTGACACTTTAGACAGTTGTAATAACCGCACGGTAAAGATGTTGGTAAATCTCTCGATAACAATGCGCGGGCGTCCTCTAGGGTAAGTGGCGGTTTAATGTGTATTTCTGACACTCACCATCAGGCACGTACTCCAGAGCTGTGACCACGGATCCCCGAAGGTGGACGGAACCCAGGGGTTCCTCCGCATCCTGGGCGGGAAGAACAGAAGAGCAACCTCAGCCAATCGCAGACTGCGCTTTGCGCTTTCCATCGCGGAACTTAACGGAAGGTTCTAGAACATCTCGAGGGTCAGCGTCACAGCGAGGGCTGACGTCGTGGAAACGTGGTGTCGGGCCTTGTCTAAGCTCTGCGTATGTCAAGAGTTCATCTGTGACTGCCCATGGACAGCACCCACTGATGAAATATAAAAAGTATAAAAGTATTATTCAGAAGAGTATACTATCTCTAGGCCAGAGAGCTTCCTGTTTTGGCTAGTTACATGAGTACCAGACCCTCCTTACTGTGACACAAATCGAACACAGCCCTCTGACTAATATATTCCTGTGCATGGGCAGGAAGTTAAGCTGCCTACTATGAAGACTAACTCCAAATATGACAACAGAACGCAATCTGTAGACTTGTGGTAGCATGATGAGCTTCTGCTGGTAGTCTGTATGGGGAAGGGAGTTTATATCGCACAGATGAAAATAGAAAACACTTCAGTATCACTTCCCGGGGCGACATTGGCTCAGGCGGTAAGAGCAGTCGGAGGGTTGCCAGTTCGATTCCACCCTGGGTATGTCGAAGTGTCCCTGAGCAAGACACCTAACCCCCAAATGCTCCTGACGAGCTGGTTGGTGCCTAGCATGGCAGCCAATCGCCGTCGGTGTGTGAGTGTGTGTGTCTGGGCAAATGAGAAGCATCAATTGTACAGCGCTTTGGATAAAGGCACGGAAACAGCCCTTCAGGACATTAGAGGGTCGTACCTTTGTGGGGTCGTAGTAGTGCAGGTATGCAGGGTCATCTCTCAAGGTAAACTTGCGCACCTTCCAATTCTTTCTTCTGTGACCCTATAAAAGCAAAGCCAGATATGATGGACACACTTTCATTACTGAGTTTATTTATAGCTTTACTGAGCGTGCTGTACGTTGTTTCATTTCCTAATTTTGTAATGGCCGAAAATGAAAAGTATGCTATCTTTAGACCAGAATAAAGGATCAGCTTAAACAGCATTCCTGTCAGTGGCACACTGGGGAAAAACGTTTGTGACAAAGACCCATCATTTATTTATTTGCCTCTGCACTCCACAAATTGAGACTTCTAATAAAAAAAAAATCACATGTGGTTAAAGTGTGCACTGTCAGATTTTAATAAAGGGCATTTTTATATAGTTTGGTTTCACCATGCAGAAGTGTTTACAGCAGTGTTTATACAAGAGTATAAACTATTTCAGGGCACCATAACATTTGGGACACAGCAATTTTATGTGAATTCAAGAAGTCACGTTCAGTACAGCTCAGCTCAGAGTGCACTGGGTAATGACTCACACCCCCGTGGTCATTTACAGCGTTGGGAACATGGCCGACGTCTCACCTGTTTCAGCAAACACCCTTGCTTCACGATGACGCCCCTGAACTCCTCGTTCAGCAGCACCTCATCGTCGCTGGAGTTACCCTCCGAGTAAAAGCCGCTGTCTGCCTGAAATATGCCAAAAGGGATCAACATCAGCAGATCCATCACATAACGCAAGGGCGACATTGGCACAAGAGCAGTCATCTGGCAGTCGGAGGGTTGCCGATTCAGTCCAGCCCCATGTGTCTCTGAGCAAGACACCTAACCCCCAATTGCTCCTGATGAGCTGGTTGGTGCCTTGCATGGCAAACAATCGCCATTGGTGTGCGAGTGTGTGTATTAATGGGTGAATGAAAAGCATCAATTGTACAGCACTTTTGATAAAGGCGCTATATCATTTACAACCGTTTACAATTTACCATGGCCAGCTGCACCCCATCGAATCCTATTGGCAATCGACAACAGGGGGAAAACAGCCCACTGCTGAAAGAAAACAGCTCAAGCTAGGTTTTGAAACAGCTAGTAGCTGGTTGACCAGTTCAGACCAGCTCCCAGCTTGACATGGTTTAGCTAGTTGACCAATTCAGACCAGCTCCCAGCTCGACATGAAGTTTTACAGTATCTGGTTGACCACTTCATTCCTGCTCTCAGCTTGACATGGTTTGACCAGCTCAAGCTATGTTTTGAAACAGCTGGTAACTACCAGCTCAGACAAGCTACCAGCTCTAGCTGGTTGACCAACTCATACCCAACTAGACCAGCTTCATGACCAGCTTGACTGGCTCAATTTTAAAGCTGGTCAAGCTGGAACTTCAGGCCTGGTTATCTCTGTAAAGGACAACTCTGCCCAAAAGACAAGATTTGGCAAGTTGGCTTTCCCTTGGTATAATAATTTGATTTGTGTCTTATATTTTATCAGTCAAAATGTAATTGAAAAATGTTCATTTGTAGAGATGATGCAATTCTTCATTCGGCTCCACTTAAGTAGATGTATGTGTCATCTGTATTGGAGCCCACCCCGCAATTAGTGACAAATCAATAACTTTATCTATAATCCTGAAGCCACACTCACAGAATTTAAGACATAGCTGACGGTAACAAGCCTTGTTTTTGTTTGATCTGGACTGCAGCTTCCTATAAATTTTCTAAATCTACTCTTTGGGGAAAGGAAGGCACTATATCATGGTGACAAGTAGTACTATATATGACACATTATGAAATAAATGACAAACTTTTTTTTCCACACAGAGTGTGGTCACTGTGTGGAATAGCTTCGGATGTCATGGAGGCAGAGACACTGGGGTTTTTCAAGGCCAGGCTTGAAAAGGTGCTAGATACTATTTAGCTTTTAGGCAAACTAAGAAGTACCCTGGTGTAAAATCCAGCTATGACCAGTTTGAACTCACCAGTTTCAAAACATAGCTTGAGCTGGGCTGAACTGGTCAACCAGTTACCAGCTCTTTCAAAATATAGCTTGAGCTGGTCTGAACTGGTCAACCTAGCTTGAACTGGGTTTTTCCCCAGCACTTTAGTCATTTTCAAACTGTTAACTAACATTAGCTAACGTGTTTATGGCGAACAGAAAAAAAAAGTTTGAATACGATGGCTAACGTTAGCTAACGTTCGCCGTCTTGAACGCACGTCAGCTGTGTTACTGCTTGCTTGGAACAAAAGCCAGCGCCCACACCGGCCCTGTCTGGGTAATATTGAGTACCCCCTGGTCTAACGGACTGTCACTTCCTGATTATTCACACTGGGGCGCGACTCACGAAGTAATAGATGGCATCGGGCTGGTCCAGGAGGGTGGACTCGGTTTTGGATTCGGCCGCAGTCTTGGAGAGTTCCCCGGCTGGCTGGAGGAAGCCCTCGTTCAGAAGCCCGATGGCCAGCATTAGCGCTTCCTGTCTGTTCCTGGCTCTCTCCGCCGACACCAGCCAATCGATTACCATGCAGCCTGCCACGGAGAGAGAGCTCGGCCAATTAGAACAGTGCTCAACAATTCAGATCGAACTACAAATCCCAGGGGCCTGTTCGACAAAGCAGGATTATTGCGTTAGCTGGATAACTGGATAATGAGTAAAACCCGGAAACCCTCACAAAATCTGGAACATGGACTGAAGTAAAAGTGTCTATTGTATGTGTGTTGTCTATTGTATTTGTATCTGTAAATTTTTGTGTGGTTTCAGGAAAAGAAAAAATTCAGAAGTAGAAATAGTATTAGCTTAGTTTATTGTTAATTTGCAATTGTCTTAATTGACAAAAAATCCAAACTGAACTGCAAATTGTAAAAAGCTTGAGGAGGAGGAAAAAAAAACTTGGAGGTCGGTAGGCAGTGGGCTGTACGCACCTGTGAAGCAGTGATTGAAGGTGCTTTTGTCCTGCTCCAGGGTCATCTCCTCCAGGCCAGAGTCTTTGTTCCTCATGGCGTTGTACATCTCACTGAGGGTCACACAGGTGACACAGGTGTGGCGACAGACGTACAGACAATAATGGGGTAGAGGTATCAGTGTCGGTGAGATGCCGTACTGTTGTCTCCCTGGCTTTGTTCCCCCCCCCCCCCAAATAAATCCACACAATCCGTATGAAGAAAAATGAGTCGTTTGGACTTGTGTGAATTTGTTAGTTACAACGATGTGCTCATTTGCTTCAGCGTGGCCCCACCTTGCGGCCAGAAAGAAATCCCAGTGCTCGGCACAGCTAGCCAGCCAATCAGAACAGAGGTGCATTGATGTCAATGAGCCTTAAAGACACGGCCACTAAAAACAGCCTGTTCTTGGTGAAGCTCATGAGAGGCGCTGGAGAATGGACACGTAAAACTGGACAGAGATCGTTTTTGATACTTAAAGACCACACAAACATCTACTCATGGATATCAGGGCCTGGAACGAAACACTGGAAAGGTGTACAGTATGGGACGTTTAAGAGTCCATGGCTCACATATAAATTCCCACGGCACGCAGAGTCTCACCTCAGGTTGACGGTTTCGGGCAGTCGAATGGACCGCCGTGTGGACTTCCTGGTGAACTTCATGCCCCGTTCCAGACAGGCCATGGTCCTCTTGATGTCCTTGGTCCAGAGCTCCCTCTCCTCCAGGTGGCTGGCCTGGAAGAAGTGTGCCTGGTGCCCCTTTGGGGCGACCTTGAACACCAGCTGCAACACAACAAGAAACCAGAAACCATAATCAGCTACAACACACCAAGAAACCAGAAACCATGACCAGCTGCAACACAACAAGAAACCAGAAACCATGACCAGCTACAACACACCAAGAAACCAGAAACCATAATCAGCTACAACACACCAAGAAACCAGAAACCATGACCAGCTATAACAAACCAAGAAACCAGAAACCATAATCAGCTGCAACACACCAAGAAAGCAGAAACCATGACCAGCTGCAACGCACCAAGAAACCAAAGAGACCATAACCAGCTGCAATGCACCAAGAAACCAGACACCATAACCAACCACAACACACCAAGAAACCAGAAGCCATAACCAACCACAACACACCAAGAAACCAGAAGCCATAACCAGCTACAACACACCAAGAAACCAGAAACCATAACCGGCTGCAACACACCAAGAAACCAGAAACCATGACCAGCTGCAACGCACCAAGAAACCAAAGAGACCATAACCAGCTGCAATGCACCAAGAAACCAGACACCATAACCAACCACAACACACCAAGAAACCAGAAGCCATAACCAGCTGCAACACACCAAGAAACCAAAGAAACCAAATTCAATTTGTGGAATATTCAGCAGTGAATCTACAACTACGAAACATATTTTACCGGCCACCACTCAAGTTTCATACCAAGCGACATTGATTTATGTATTGGAACCTGTGGAATACTCTCAAAAAGTGCAGACCCTGTCTGCTCGGCCGACGCTGCACCAGGCGAGACCAATCAAGCACAGAGAAGTATTTCAATTCCAAAGTATGGTTTTGACCCAGGTCTGGTGGACCAATCAAAAACCAGGTGCTTCCGAAGACACCCAGGAGACAATGTTCCACTCCCAGCGGATTAGGGATTGCTGCCAGTTGAATTCCATTGGAATTCCATGGGAGATCCACGGGCCTGAACAGGTCGCCAGTCCATCGCAGGGCACACACACCATTCACTCACACACTCATACCCACGGGCAATTTAGACTCCCCAATCAGCCTAACCTGCATGTCTGTGGACTGCGGGAGGAAACCGGAGTACCCGGAGGAAACCCACGCAGACACGGGGAGAACATGCAAACTCCGCACAGAGAGGCCCCGGCCGACGGGGATTCGAACCCAGGACCTCCTTGCTGTGAGGCGGCGGCGCTACCCACTGCACCATCCGTGCCGCCTGAGTTCCCACGGGAAATGTCCTTTACCATCTTTCTGCCGAAATCCTGGCACGGGCTGGTGAGCGTGGCCCCCTTCAGCGGGATCATGCCCTTGGGAGTGCTGTCCGTCATCTTGGCGTAGAACTCCACCCCATCGTCCGAGAGCACCACCCACACCACCTTCCACGAGTTCAGCAAGCTGCGCTGCGCGGACGGGAAGAGGAAACCGGGGTCAGAAACGGGAACCGCAGGGACAGCAAGGCAAGGATCAGGGGTCATGAAAGGGCGGTGCAGCATTCTGAATTATTTTTTTTAAATTTGTTTTTATTGGACAGTATATAGTATAGAGAGACAGGAAGAACGGGAGCGAGAGAGAGGGGAAGACATGCGACAAATGTCGGACGGTCGGATTCGAACCGCCGACGTCGCGGCTCGCAATGAGCATGCGGTCAGTGCTCTACAGGCTGCGCCACCGAGACACCCCCAGCATTCTGAATTCTAGCCACAATCGCTGCGTGATGTGCTATATAGTGCCGCGTCGGACTACAGTTCCCACAATGCAAATGTGCCACACAGAATCGCATCACTAAAAATGTGGTCGGCGGGGCCTATCGGAGGCGGCTGGTCACTTCTTTTGAAGGAAAAATTGGACTGCCAGATCATGCACTGACCTCCATTTAATGTGTGGGAGACAGTTTGATATCACAAGGCCATGTTGCAACCCCAAGTGTCATGACCCAAAAACGTTACCACATTGGAAGTTGTGCCACTGCAGAGATCCCTCTATGTCACATCATTTCCTCTATTATTACACACTGGTCACACCTGAATGCGTTTTAGATCTTTAGAGAAAATGTTACATTAGACAACCTGAGTAAACACAAAACACGTGTTTTTAATTACTATTTCATTTATTTAATGAACAAAAGGTTATCAAACACACACATCGCCGCTGTTAAAATGTAATTGCCTGAGGCTATACTGTACCTGCTGTTTAGCTGGTTACACAACCTTTAGCAGCAATAACTGCAAGCAAACATTCCTCTAATTTGATATCAATCTTTCACATCACTGTGGAAGAATTGTAACCGACTCTTCTTTGAAGAACTGCTTCAATTTACACAAATTGGTCAGTTTTTTGAGCATGGTTTCAGGTCCAGCCACAGCATCTCTCCTGGGTTCAGGTCAGGACTTTGACGAGGCCATATACGGTGCATAACATAGGGATCTGGGCCATTGTGTGATGCTGTGGTGGTTTGTCCTCCAGCATAGTGATCTGATGGATTTATTCGCAGAGCGAAAAATGAGTGGAATGGAGTTTGAATGCCCAGAAGTCACAAAATGGAGGTATTTTTCGATTTTTCCTCACTCATAGATTTTTCACATTCCAAATCTGAACCGGACATTCAGTGCACATAGCGCGCGTGCTAACGCCAGAGAAAGACACGCACGCAGACACAGAGCGAGGCAGTATGAACGAGCGTAACAGGAACTCTGTTCGTAAGGGCCCTCTCAGCACTGAGGTTCATAAGGGCCCGCTCAGCCCTGAGGTTGGGGACCACAGGCCTGTGTCATACTGTGTGTGCTATTGTGACAAGGCCATAGCTTGTGGCTTTAAGATCAGCACATGAAATACAACAGGAGGCCAATTACACTGAAGTGTGATACATGCTGTCTAACACAGGCAGCACATGTTTAGTTTACACGTTTATTGTTACAGTCAGTGAATAATAATAATAATAATAATAATAATAATAATAATAATAATACTTTTAACAAAAGCGACTACGTGCATATTAATGCACATTAATCAACATTACTTTAAATATGCCAGGGTCCCCAATCAATTTTAGAGGGTAACAACCATTCTAATCAGTCCATGCATAATTCTCTTTAACTCTCCCTCTGGTTCTGTTTTACTTTTTCCATTTCATCTGATTAATAATTCAGAAGCTAGGCATATTTTTACTCAATTATAGGTGTGCTTCATAATGATACACAAAATAATCAGAGAAATTGTTTTTTTAATAGTCTTCCTAGCATCACTCTTCAACCAAATATGGGAAAATGCCTGTATAAAGAAATCTTTTCATACATTTAACTACAGCTCAGTTTAATGTATTCTGAACACATTTTTTACGCCAGTTACAAATGAATTCCTTTCACTTCAGGACTTGTTTGCCGCGTGTCTGGATGTGTTCGCCAGGGGGAAACTACGTTTCCCATCCTACCTTTTTAACCAGGTACCCGGCTCGGATCTGCTTGGGCTCCATGAGTGCGTTCGCTCCGGGAGAGACAGCCGCTTCAGACGGAGACCGCTGACACACCGAGCCCTTTAGCTGGACCCGCCCCAACACCCCACCTCCCCCGCTCTCCGCCTCTTGCTTCCTGCCACAGAGAGTTCCTCTATTAACAGTGTCAAAAGACGAGGCGGTTTCCTACGCAGCGAGACCGCTACACAGAGAGGGCCCTAGTCCTGCAGAAACTTTTCTCCTTCTCTCACTCTCACTCAAAACCAACACGAAGCCCTCAAACCTCAGCGTTCCGAACGCAACACTACCGCCGGTTTTTTGGAATGTGAGCACATGCCTAGGAATGATCTGTCTCTTTGAGACGGAATAAGAGATTATGCAGAGGAGTGAGATCCTACAGAACACAAAACCAGGAAGACACTTTGTACTAACCTCATCTTTATATAGACTTAAAGAGGAACGCCCTTCGTTGGGTAATCAAGCAAGTTATCGTTATTATGTTGACATTGGTTTATGTCTTTGCATTTACTTTAACCATCATACCTGTGCCTTTGGGTTGCATAGCCGAGAAACAAATGTATTTTGTATATGGTTTGTCAGGTACAGGACATATTTTTGTCTTGCATTTCTCTATGCCCAGCGAACTCCATCTGCTGTCAATTAATTACTATTACAAACACTGAAAGACAAAACAACAAAAACTACATATGTGTATAGCAATGGTGTAAATTGCTTACCAAATTAAGATTGCAATATGATTCAAACGTGCTGCAAACATAGTTCATTTGATAAATTAATTTGACCAGTCAGCCTGGACAAAGCTTGGTTATGACCCTGAGAAATTAGGTGTCTATTTCGATAGCGCGGGGCGCTTGCGATAATCATTTAAAATAAGCTATGAAGAAAGAGCTCAGGGCGGGAAAAGTACAGCTGACTGCTTCAGCGATGTCGAAATCCTCCATGAGCCAATGAGAACAGCTCGTCATAAAAACAACGGCCTTTCCTGGTGCTGGCCTACAGTATGTCAGCGGTACACAGGGCTTCCTCAGAACAATAGTTATGTTTTCTGTTCTTGTTTCGTCGTGCCCTGCGTGGTCACATTGCTTATGTTTATGATGGTAAATAATCCAGCTATGCCAGCTTCACCAGTTTATAAATTGAGTTGGTCAAGATGGTCATAAACTGGTCTGGCTTTACTCTGTGCAGTTATCCTGTTAACTCAGTAATCCTGCTTTGTGGGTTTTACTCAGTGTAGTTATCCAGCTAACTCATTAATCCTACTTTGTGGGTTTTACTCAGTGCAGTTATCCAGCTAACTCAATAATCCTGCTTCGTGGGGTTTACTCAGCGCAGTTATCCAGCTAACTCAGTAATCCTGCTTTGTGGAACAGGGCCCAGGTTCTGGGACTTGATCCCAGGTCCTCTGAACTGCACGGTGTCTGCTGGTTTTTTGATGCGTTCCAGCACTGAAGTGCTTAATTTAAGTAATTAACTGGCTAAAGAGTGCACACTTTGGTTCTGAATTGGCTGCTGGTGGACAGTGAACCACGAAGAGCAGCTGAGATTGAAGTGTGAGTACCCTGGTTTAACACATTCAGATGAACACACACTCGACTAACCCAAATACAACCACTAAAGGCAACGCCGTTCATTTTACGTCAGGTCTTGATTTCTGTGTGTGAAATATGGAACGCTCTTTTTTTCTTTTTCTTTACTGTGGGAACAGCGCCCTCTGCTGCTGAAATAAAGCCCTTTTTGCAAGCGAACTGAAACCGCATCTACTGGGTTTAAACATCACATTACAGTTATTTAGTCACTGTAATCAACTGTAAAGTGACTTCTTGTTGATGAGACTAAGCAGGGGTCTTGATGTAGTGTAGAATGATGTAAGATGTAGTTTCGCCGTTGAAATTTAACGAGTGTTATTTCTGGTAGCCAATTATTATTATTATTATTTTTTATGTCAGCTAAATGGCAAGTGAGTAAGATACCAAAGAGGAGTCCTAGCAATGAATGAAACAAATCAGAATGACTTCATTCAGCACCACAGTTTATTTAGTTAATACGAAATATTTATATATATATGGGCAAAATGGGAAAGCGATATATATATATATATATATATATATATATATATATATATATATATATATATTTATTTCTGTAGCCTATTGTTTCAGTGTATTGAATATAACTTTAGCGAAGAGCACAAACCAAAAACCTCGATCAAACAGCTGCAGATCATGCTGCTCTGTGTGAAATGTTCTGCATAATTGAGCATTGTACTTGGACAAATGACTTAAAAACTAGAAATCACTCGATGTTGCACATTGCTTTCTTTTATTTTTGAGTGGAGGAAGGCTACAGCGTTGGCGCCCTCTTGTGGCTACAATGTAGTTCTCCGTCAGCCAGCAATTGTGCAGTCTTCAGTTCATATAAGCAATTTACACACAGTAGCTCAAAATTACACTCTAAGAGTGCAATATTTTCGATATAATGTTATTAAATAATTGGTTCAAGTTATATTATCCTAACATACTATGATATATAGGCCTACGACATGTATATTCATCTTGCCCGCTCTTTCAAACGACACATTAACAAGCCACTTGTTTTATCTGTTAAAAGTTGGGTCTTGGGACTTCCTTTTTTGGGTATTGCTCTTCCTCCATACTTCCAATCGGCCCACCGCAATCTGTAAGTATAAATAAATCGATACCTGGTTTTGTAAAGGTTGCCTACTGAACTTCAGCACTATGGACAGAGCCATTAAACCATGAAGCTCCACCGGGGATTTACGAGGTCACTGTCGAAAAAGTGTTCTTAAAGCGGTGCTCACACATGCTTAATCAAATGGTGTATTATGCTATATAACACACTATGTTTACATATTTTAAACAGAATACATGTAGGCTATATGGGTTTAAGTTCATTTATTTTGCAACTATATTTCGGCACGCTATGATATAGCCTACCTATTATAGTATACAGCAGGCGCTCATCGTCGGAAAATCAGATCAGTGCATACGGGTAAGAACATAAGCCAAGGCAACCTAGGCAACACAACGCGATATTTCTCAAAACATTTTGAAGCCAATCGTTTGCGAGCTATAATATCGCTTGTATGTGGATTAGTACTTCAGCCCTTCATGTATTTGTCATTTTATGTCGGTGCATAGAAGATTGTGACAGACGAGCATGAGAGGATTATCTCCATATCCGTGAGGGATTGTGGGCTGGGAGGTGCAATTTTTGCTGTGACTTTGTCTGTGATGTGTTTTTCAAGTTATATCTGGCGGAGGCACGTCACAACATCCTTCCTATTGTTATTATTATTGGAAATTCACTCTCGCTGACACCACCTGGCTCTTCGGAATAGGGAGAAAAACGGTCGACGGCGAGACTTCCTCTTCAATGAATAATGGGCGACGTTCCACAACTGATAAAAATCGGAATTTCTTTGAAAATCCAACCCAGCAACGGTCCGGTATTTTTCAAAGTGGACGGGTCGAGGTTCGGTCAGAACAGGACGATAAAACTGCTGACGGGATCAAAGTACCACATTGAAGTAGTCGTCAAACCAGGGGCTGTTGAGGCCACGTAAGTAGGCTACCTAATCCATCGCGAACTGAAAGATGACCACACGTCAAAATGACCACATGTAGCTGTAGCAAATGTTTTTTTCCCCCCCGTTGTGTATATTGCATTGTGCATTTTGCCTGTGCGGATTTAGCTCATTTCACCCATAGCCTACACAGTCACCCATTGTTGAATTACTCTCGAAACCTCTGACCTCTATTTAACAACATATTATTGTACAAAAAAGAGAGTTTAGGATACCGATTTATGTAGCCTACATGCATTTGTCTCTCAACAAGTTGTCTCTCAGTAAGTTAGGCTATAGCCAAACAAAAAGGTTGTGCTGTCTGCCCCCGTGGTGAAATAATTTAAGGATATATAAGCCTATTCCCTTTCGTCTTGCACAGTTCCACAATCAAGCGGAACAATTACATAATGGAGGTAAACGTTTGCAATTAAGCTTACAGAAAAGTCGGTCTGATTGAGTGCATAATGCATTTTGGACTCGGTGCATGTAACTGGCTGGACGTGTTTGTTATTTGTGCCGTTGGCAACGTTTTAAACTAAACAAGGGAGGGAGCTAAGGGTTGACAGACGGAGCTGCCAGATTGTCCAGACTCTCTGCATCTCTGATCCTGCGCGGTAGATACGTCTGTTGTCATTTACGTCGTTGGTGTGTTTGGAATTGCCACAATGTCCCGTTTTACAATCTAAAACAACCAGACAGCAATACACAAAGACGATGGACTATTTTAGCATATTTACGAGCATGCGTAATTGCGCACAGCGACAACTTCACATCTGACCAATATATCGTTATAAATGTGATTCACAGCACGATGACAATTGGCGGAGTGAACTTCCCGTTGGAGCAGCAGTCCAAAGACCCCCAATCCGTGGTTTACAGTGGACTTTATAACACAGAGGGAGTCGTGCACACCAAAAGCGGGGAAAGGCAACCTGTTCAAGTCACTATCCAGGTAACGGCGCTGATTCGTTTAACTATTTAACTCTAAAGTTTACACTCTCGTCTCCCCTGTTTTATATTTAGAATTACTGCATTTAGGTAAACATTATCGAAGGACATCAGCACTAAAAAACAGACTTGTGGCATGACATTTCCACCCTTCACCTTCAGGTTTTAGTGGTCAATTATTCGCCACCAAAAGTGTACGTTCAGTACTGCCCAAGGCCCAATATACACTGATAATGAAGCAGCTCATTCTTAGTATACTATTAAACATTTAATACTAAATATTTAAGTACCGTACACCACCTACAGTGTAAGATTCAGTATTTACAGTAAACAACAAACATGTCTCTAAACTCACATCTCTCAAAATGACATTTAAGCACAGCTTATTCAAGTTTATTCCATTTAAAAAACAACAACAACAACAACATGATGGGACAGAGTTAGCATTTTACATTTGCTCCCATCTAGTTGCATTTTTCATACACTACATAAGCAGGAAATACATAATGTCTAGGAAATCACTACTGTATGCAAATAGGAGAATACGGAAATGCAAAACCAAAGATAACATCAACGTCAATAAGCAGGTCGCATATCATATAACATGTTGACAAATATTGTTGAGAAATATTGGGTAACACTTCATTTGAACCTCTCGCCATAAGGCTGACATAGCACTGTCATACACGTGACATAACAGCTGTCACAAGATGGCATAACAGACGATGTCAGTTGATGTCAAATCAAATAAAGTTTATGTTATGACAGATGTTACTGTCACAATGTACTGATGAAAGACCGTTTTAAGGCTTTTGACAAAAGCTGTCATCACCTCTTACGCCATCTTGTGACAGCAGTCTCAGTATGTCATGTGTATGACAGTGTTACGTTAACCCTGCATTGCTCCAGGGGAGGATTGTCTCCTGTCTAATCAACTGTACGTCACTCTGGATAAGAGTGTCTGCTAAATGCCAGTAATGTAATGTAATGTAATGGCTTGAACCACCAACCTTCTAGGTCCCAGTCATGTACCTTAGCCACAAGGCTATGGGCTGCCCACATAATCCCACATTTAGCTGGATGCGCGTATAATCTCGGTCTCTCATACTCTCGCTGTGACACGAACGGGAGAGCTACAGCTGACGTCTGTGACCGTGTTTTAATCAGTTCACAGCAGCAGGGCTCTTTGAGACCGTCTGGCAGGTGAAATACTACAACTACCACAAGAGGGACCACTGCCAGTGGGGGAACAGCTTCTCCAGCATCGAGTACGAGTGCAAACCCAACGAGACCAGGAGTCTGATGTGGATCAACAAGGAGATGTTCGTCTGAGGGGATCCTCACAGCGCGGAGCCAACACGGATTACTGACCACGTCAGAGGACTTTTATATCTGCCAGAACCAAGCCTTGTCGTAGGGCTGGGAATATCAGAACTATTTATTCCTTTTCCACCCCTCTTTAGTGCAAGGCCTGCGTCAAATTTGTAACTTTTTTTAACATTTCGGATTCAAATACTTTACTGCACTTTATTGAGCTTTTCTGGTGCACTGAAACCTATGAAGTACTCCAAAAAAAAAGTGCAACCCTTACCTTCTGGTCCTCTCGATTGACTCAGTTGCACCAGGCAAGTTCAATCGAGCGCAGAAAAGTATTTGACCCTGGTCTGGTGCGTCGTTCCCACGTTTGAGTGTGTCAGTTAGTTCTCCTGGTGAGATGGTACGGAGGTGAGGTATTGTGTGAGTGCGTACCGTGATTATTTTGTTGCTGTATTTTAGTATTTGTGTTGTTTTTATGGTGTGTGTGTGTGTGTGTGTGTGTGGTGGTTTATGTGGACCTACCTCTGACAAGCAGGATGATATCTTTACATTTGTATAAAGAGATTTCATTGAGCAATATGACACCATTGTATTGTCCTATTTTTCTATATGCAAATGCTGTAAATGCATGTTGAGGTACAATATTCTGATATTTTACCCTTTATGTGCTATGTCCTTACTATTTTGATTCTTTTTGAAAAATGAAAAATATTTCAAATTGTTAAGTATGTTTACATTGTCATGTTCCAGTTTTGTCTACTTAAAACATTGCAATGTTTGGTTTTGCAAACTTGCTTATGAAAATGTTAAATAATGTCAATTTGGGCCAGAAATTGTATGCAAATACCAGTACAACAAATAAATAAATAAAATCAAGCAGTGAATTTGGATCAAAATATCTTGGCTATTGCTGTTTAATTTCCTAGCTTTGTTTGGAATATGGATGGAGAAACTATCGAAACAGAGCTTGACAAAACATTGCTGTGACTCAGAAAAAGGGTAAAATGGTGATGCAGAGGGTAGCCCCGTTACTGCACAACAAGAAGGTCCTGGGTTCGAGCCCTGCCCGGGCCTTTCCGTGGGGTGATCGCATGCTCTCCCCGTGTCCATGTGGGTTTCCTCCTGCAGTCCAAAGACATGGGTCTACAGATGAAAATTAGCTAATTCGCTGACTCTGACACATTTACATTGATGTGGAAACTGAACATGTTGATTAATGTGCACTGTGCAATAAGAAACACTCTGGTGCCCTGTCTCCTGGGGGGGGGGGGGGGGGGGGGTACGATTGTAATACTCGAGCAGGGCATGCAGTCAGATTTTAGCTACAGTACTCTACTTCCTCACTTGTACTAAAGAAGATCTCTTGTGTAGTGCACTCTCCGAAATAAAGTGACAGTGGTACATTTCTGTTCTTCAAGGGTCAAATTTCCCAAATGTACCCTGAAAGTACAGTAATGTTCTCTTTGGGTACAAATGACTATGCTTTCCAAGCAAAAAAAAAAGGTACACATTTTTTATATATATATATATTTCTCGCTAAGGGTACAATCTTATGTACCTATGGGACCCAGTGACAAGCTTTTGTACCTTTTTAGGCACCTTGATTTCTGAGAGTGCAGTCTTCTCTTCACCTCAAGCAAATCTATTTTGAATTCCTCGTTTTGTTTGGCACTGCACTGGTCTGTGGCTAAACGTAGCACAGCGAGGAGCACAATGAGACAGTCGTCACTGTAGCACGGGAAAGCAGAGAACTTTCTGTCTCCTCCTCTTGGCATGGTGCACGGACCGACGGGGACTCTGTGTGGTACATCCAGTGCCTCGGTATCTGTACCATGAGGACTGGGTGTCCCACTTCCATTCCCAACTGGCCCAGTTCCGCGCGGCACTCCTAATGATGAGCCACCATTTAGACAGCACGGCAATCTTCATCCCTGGTCCTGGCAGACTGCAGGGTTTTTTTTTTTTACCTTAATATTAGCTCCCAATTCTGACCTGAGAAACCAGGTGAGGAAATTGAACTGCACTCTTGGGGGGGGGGGGGGGTGACAGGGTTTTTTTGTTCTCCAAGGAGATGTAATGTTCTGTTTGGGTACGACATTCTCCCAGCAAAAAGGTACAAACGAATTATATGTTGCTCGGCTAGGGGTACAATTTCATGTATTTTTTGGGTTCCGCCCCCCAGCGACAAGAATTTGCACCCGTTTAAGGCACTTTTCGTACAGGTGAGATCATTTACCTGCGCAATCGATTGCTTTAGTTGCTTTAACAACAGCCTACCGTGTAACTGACCTCCAGAAGAAGGCCTGACGATCGTCGTCTATCTCCAGCCTTGAAATTTCGCAGGAAAATGTAATTACTTGCAATTTTTCTCCACGTGAACAGTAATTTGTTCAGATATTTTAACTACAAGTTTCACGACTACATCATATGATTAAATGGCCTGTTACAATGTCAGCACGTATCATGTTATACAAGCTGCCGGTAGCTTTAGCCTTCTTGGGATGAGGTATCAAATGAATCTGATTCGCACCTTATCCCATTAATCTTGGGAATATCCACTGGCCTACTTGTGGTCCTTGTAAACTCAAATACGAGACCGCACTTTCAACCGCGCTCAGTTTAATTGGGCCTAGATATCTTGACAATTTTCAAACACGACAGAAGGCACAGCCATCGACACGACGGGAGCGTATGTATGTTAATTACATTGAATGTATGCGCTGCGTTCATTGGTATGCATGCGCTCTGAGAAGATGAAGTGAGAGAGAGAGAGAGAGAGCGAGAGAGAGATCCCGGATGTACTGTACTGTGTTGCACCTCCCCCCTCCTCCCCTTTCAACCTCTCGCTACACCAACACAACCTCCTCCACTATAACTCTCTCCCCACCCTGCGGGTACGCGGCGCCGTCACTGCAGTGAATCCGTCATCGGTCGAAAAAGAACGAGAGCGACTCCAAAATATCACGACTACCGATCTCCTTGCAACCATTTTTTGGTAAAAAAAAAAAAAAAAAAACACATTAAAAAAACCGCATTGATTGCACGTCGTTTCCCGTTGCAGTTCCACTAGTGCTATACTACCAGGAGAAGACTCCCTACCGACAGAATGGTAAGCAATACATTTTTTACAGTTAGCTAGCTACAGTAGCTATATTGAGGTACGCCTGTGCTTAACGTGTAGGGCAATGCGCATTTACAGCAAGACGGACGGGCAAATTTGCTGCACCTCGTAATGTCTGAGTTGTCGACAAAAATGAAACCAAACAACCGTGGGCGAAAACTAAGATATTGCCCTGGTTGTATTTTATTACTGCATTGATCCCGTAGCTATATAAGCGTGCTCTCGTGGCCCAGTTGGTGAGTAGCCTATTTTGTTCCTGGTTGCTGCTTTGCAAATATCCCCGTCTTACGTATTAATGAAAAAAATGCGAATATACAGAATGTGGCTTACTCTTATATTTGAGCAAGCTATCTGGCTACTAATGGCGCTTGCTAGAAAACTGAAACATCGTATCGCTAACCAGCCACACTGTAGCAACAGTAGGTGGGAAGCTAATTTAGTTAATTCAGCAGCAAAGCCTTGCAAGTCAAATCAAATTGATTACTGTACGAGTGGTCGATTCTGCCACCAGTAGCCCATTTGGCTTACTGAAATTGGTAAGCAGCAACATTTGCGGAGAATGAAATGTGTTCAGCGTAGCTATTTCCCAAGACACAGACTACCGCCATTAGAAAATAAGCAATCTAATGTTTACGTGGACGAATAATTAAGTGTCCAGTGCGATAGTCTAAATATTTAAAAAGTGATGCAGCCCAACTAGCTTAAACGACAAAGCCTACAGGTTGCTACTGCTATAGCCTACCTCATTTAAAAACGTGGACGAAGTTCATATTTATCCAAATAAATAAAAAAATAATTTCCCTGCTGTCGTTTTGGGAGAGAGACTCAAGTAGCACACTGTCAAGCACATGTAGCCGATGCGCTAGGCTATTGACGAGGCTCCACTTAAATCAAGTGAATTATTTTAAAAATTGCAGATGGTTAACGTTAGTGGTTTTGCAGTGGCTATCGTGCTACAAGTGCCCGTCATTTTTTTTCAATTCGGGTTCTGGAAATGTCGTCCACGTATGTTCTTCTCGTTCATTTCGTATTCCGTAACGTTACAGGCACTGTGTGCATAAGATGCGTGTCGGTCCGCGTATTGTGACACAGTGAGTTGAAACGAACACGATTGCTGTGTTGTGCGGGCCTTTAATGTTGACAGGCAGCACTTGCGATTTTGTGGGGGTGGGCAGTCGCCTACGTGTAGGAATCTCATGGCGTGAAAGCAGTTTAGGAAGACGCTACGGATTGCAACGGATGTCTGATACCTAGCCTGTATTGTGCTTGCAAATAATTAAAAGATGTATTGGCGCTTGGGCATGACTCTCTCCCCCACACACACCAAAACCACTTCCTTTTTTCAGCAGAAATTCTCGCCGTTCTTCTCGCGGGATATTTTCAAACCCCCTCCCCTCCCCCAAACTGTACAGTACTAAATTATTTTCCCCAAGTGTCTGGCCGTTTAACATCTCGCAAAAATAATACAGATCTAGCCTGGACACAGTTCGCTGTAATCCACCATGTAGCTAAGCTGCCATTCTATCCTTCCCCGTCTATCCCAGAATGCTCCAGTGAAATCGTCTCCTGCTTGAAATCCACCAGCCAGCTCCCTTCTCCCTTCTCCCTCCCTCTCTCCTCTCCTCCCCTCCCCTCTCCTCTCCTCCACTCCCTTTTCTGCTTGGTAGCTGGCCAGCTGCTGTTACATGGTAGCTCTTGTATCATAAATAGAAGATCACCATTTTGGAGATATTGTTGTTTTGATAGGCTGATGGTAAACTCGTGCGTAAAGTGTTTTTTTCAGGTTTGAGAAGTGGAGAGTGTGTCGCACCTGTGAAAGACTAGAAATGGTGTGTATGGACGTGTGTGAGAAATAGCCAGTTTGAGCTCTGGCTGAGGGCCTTGATGCTCTCTGCGTTGTGTTTCTTGGGCAGTGGACTTGATTAACTGCAACCCCCATCCCTCAATAAATACTGAGAGTCACTGCGATGCACAGGGAGGTATCAGCATATCGCTGTTAATTTCAGTGCTGTGGAAATGCAAATGCCAGTGGAAAAAAAAGAAGAAGTAAAAATCAGGAGTGCGGAATCACCAACCTGTAGCATTCTCCTCCATGCAGATAATTTCGGAGTTGACTGCTTTATGAAAAGTAGTTCTCAGTATTGGGTTTCAGTTTACCAACGAGACCGTTGTTTGCCGTTTAGCTTCACTGGTCTCCGCTTAACACACGCAGACACACACACACACACACACACACTTGCATCTGCCCGCCCCTTGGTGTCTGAGGTGCACTGTGGAGGGGGCTGGTTCCTGTGTAGGCCAGGGAATCCCTCGGGCAATCTCACCTGCTGTGTGTGTGTGTGTGCGTGTGCGTGTGCGTGTGCGTGTGCGTGTGCGTGTGCGTGTGCGTGTGCGCGCGCATGTGTTTGTGCGTGTGTGTCTGGGGGGGGGGTAGGGGGGGGTCTCACCCATTGTGTGGTCGGGGGGGGGGGGGGTGAGGTGGTGTTTGCATGTGCATTTATGGGGAGGTGGTGTTTGCGTGTGTGTTTATGGGGAGGTGGTGTTTGCGTGTGTGTTTATGGGGAGGTGGTGTTTGCGTGTGTGTTTATGGCGAGGTGGTGTTTGCGTGTGCGTTTATGGGGAGGCGGTGTTTGCGTGTGCGTTTATGGCGAGGTGGTGTTTGCGTGTGCGTTTATGGGGAGGCGGTGTTTGTGTGTTTATGGGGAGGTGGTGTTTGTGTGTGTTTATGGGGAGGTGGTGTTTGCGTGTGCGTTCATGGGGAGGTGGTGTTTGCATGCGCGTTTATGGGGAGGTGGTGTTTGCGTGTGTGTTTATGGGGAGGTGGTGTTTGCGTGTGTGTTTATGGGGAGGTGGTGTTTGCGTGTGTGTTTATGGCGAGGTGGTGTTTGCGTGTGTGTTTATGGGGAGGTGGTGTTTGCGTGTGCGTTTATGGCGAGGTGGTGTTTGCGTGTGTGTTTATGGGGAGGTGGTGTTTGCGTGTGCGTTTATGGGGAGGTGGTGTTTGCGTGTGCGTTTATGGGGAGGTGGTGTTTGTGTGTGTTTATGGCGAGGTGGTGTTTGCGTGTGAGTTTATGGGGAGGTGGTGTTTGTGTGTGTGTTTATGGCGAGGTGGTGTTTGCGTGTGTGTTTATGGGGAGGTGGTGTTTGCGTGTGCGTTTATGGGGAGGTGGTGTTTGCGTGTGCGTTCATGGGGAGGCGGTGTTTGCGTGTGCGTTTATGGGGAGGTGGTGTTCGCGTGCGTGTTTATGGGGAGGTGGTGTTTTTGCGTGTGCGTTTATGGGGAGGTGGTGTTTGCGTGTGCGTTTATGGGGAGGTGGTGTTTGTGTGTGTTTATGGGGAGGTGGTGTTTGTGTGTGTTTATGGGGAGGTGGTGTTTGCGTGTGCATTTATGGGGAGGTGGTGTTTGCGTGTGCGTTCATGGGGAGGTGGTGTTTGCGTGTGCGTTTATGGGGAGGTGGTGTTCGCGTGCGTGTTTATGGGGAGGTGGTGTTTTTGCGTGTGCGTTTATGGGGAGGTGGTGTTTGCGTGTGCGTTCATGGGGAGGTGGTGTTTGCGTGTGCGTTTATGGGGAGGTGGTGTTCGCGTGCGTGTTTATGGGGAGGTGGTGTTTGCGTGTGCGTTTATGGGGAGGTGGTGTTTGTGTGTGCGTTTACGGGGAGGTTGTGTTTGCGTGTGCGTTTATGGGCAGGTGGTGTTTGTGTGTGTTTATGGGGAGGTGGTGTTTGTGTGTGTTTATGGGGAGGTGGTGTTTGCGTGTGAGTTTATGGGGAGGTGGTGTTTGTGTGTGTGTTTATGGCGAGGTGGTGTTTGCGTGTGTGTTTATGGGGAGGTGGTGTTTGTGTGTGCGTTTACGGGGAGGTGGTGTTTGCGTGTGCGTTTACGGGGAGGTGGTGTTTGCGTGTGCGTTTATGGGGAGGTGGTGTTTGCGTGTGCGTTCATGGGGAGGTGGTGTTTGCCTGTGCGTTCATGGGGAGGTGATGTTTGCGTGTGCGTTTACGGGGAGGTGGTGTTTGCGTGTGCGTTTACGGGGAGGTGGTGTTTGCGTGTGCTTTCATGGGGAGGTGGTGTTTGTGTGTGTTTATGGGGAGGTGGTGTTTGTGTGTGTGTTTATGGCGAGGTGGTGTTTGCCTGTGCGTTCATGGGGAGGTGATGTTTGCGTGTGCGTTTACGGGGAGGTGGTGTTTGCGTGTGCGTTTACGGGGAGGTGGTGTTTGCGTGTGCGTTTATGGGGAGGTGGTGTTTGCGTGTGCGTTCATGGGGAGGTGGTGTTTGCCTGTGCGTTCATGGGGAGGTGGTGTTTGCGTGTGCGTTTACGGGGAGGTGGTGGGAATGGGAATGTGTTTTTATGGGAAGCTGAACGGATGACCTGCTATTGGTTTTGTGCAACAGCGAGAGGTTCTATTGGAAGACGCACAGGGAGCCGGATTAGGGTGATATCTTATCCCCCGACACCACATCGTGACTGCCCGAGAGGGAGAGAGAGAGAAATGGGTCGTCTCTCGCTCATACTCCCACTGCCTGACTCACACAGGAGCAGTCCGGTCCGGTCCCGGCTTTAATGTCCCCCCGTTAGATCCCCTCCCCCTCCATGTTCGAAGCAGGAAGCAATGTCATTTACATTTTTAGGCAAGACCCCTCCCCCCCCCAAAAAATACAAAAAACTGGCCTATATCAGTTACACCGCAGGAAGGGGGCTTGCCTATGATATCCCAGAAGCCTTTGCAACATTGGACCTCCTGGGCCAGTCTGTAGTCTAGTGGCAAAGTTACCCAGGACCTCCTGGGTCCCGGAAGGATGGTGGTTCACGCCCCAGTGTATCCATGATAAGATCAGTGCAGCTGTTGAGCCCTTGAGCAAGGCCCTTAACCCTGCTCGAGGGGCGGGGGAGGATTGCCTCCTGCTTGCTCTAGACAATTTTGAGTTGCTTTCAGCTAAATAACAAATTATTTCTTATATTATATGATTGTTTTTCACTGGTAATGTGTGATCCAGTGTCTGTGACTGAACAGCGGAGAAGTTTGCTTACAGTACTGTGCAATACTGCAATGCAATATGATGAATTGTATACTGTATGCAAGCTAATATTGTAGATCCTGACACTAAAGGTCAGTATGAGGGCTGGCTTGGCTTGCTGCAGACTAATTGTATTTATTAGCTGGTGGTTTTGGACTGTCCCAGTTGTTTTAAAATGATCCTATGCAGCTGTACGTAGCATAGTTGCGCATTATGTTAATGGATCGATAGAGGGAGGATCGGCTTTTTGGATAATTGCTGTGCTAATTCATTGATCTTGATGGCGTGTGCAAGTTGACGCAGCCGGTCCAATATACAGTGAGCCCTGTCCATATGTAGATCATGTCATATCTGTGCCCCTGGTCCCATGAAGCAGGCACACCAAATTTTTTTTGCCAAAAACATGTATTATTATAGTAAATGTCATACTAAATGTATTATTGTACAGAAATACTGATGTTGGCACGTGTGTCCAAAACTAAATGTGTGTTACAAATCCGAATGCAGTCTTGTTGGTAAAGCATGTTGAGTACCTACCCAACCCAGGTGTGGCATTAGGAAAAGCGCAAATAAAAACAGTTATACTGAACAAAAAGTTTTTTTTGGTAACTTTTGTATATTTGTAGAACACTGAAGGTAAAGATGTGAAAATTAAACAGAATGGAGCTTTGTAAACCTAGCATGGGTGGAGCCGCCATCTTTTATTAGTGACTCACTGATTTGAACCAATCGTGTGTTTCACCGTGTAGTGCTGGAAAACCTTTTAATTTACTCAGAGAATTTTTAATTTTTAATTTTTAATTATTTTATTTTTTTCAGCTCAGAGAATTTTATGATTCACAGCTTGCTGTAGCTCCACGTTGCCTTCATGGCTGGATGGAAATCCGCTCATCCGTAGCTACGAACAGGAAGTTAGTGTCCATAAGTGGCACCACTATGTGTCATTTTATTATCACATAGGACTTTCTCTAGCTGCTATAATTTTTGGGCGACATTGGCTCAGGAGGTAAGAGCAGACATTGGCTCAGGTGGTAAGAGCAGACATTGGCTCAGGTGGTAAGAGCAGACATTGGCTCAGGTGGTAAGAGCAGACATTGGCTCAGGTGGTAAGAGCAGACATTGGCTCAGGTGGTAAGAGCAGACATTGGCTCAGGAGGGAAGAGCAGACATTGGCTCAGGAGGGAAGAGCAGACATTGGCTCAGGTGGTAAGAGCAGACATTGGCTCAGGTGGTAAGAGCAGACATTGGCTCAGGTGGTAAGAGCAGACATTGGCTCAGGAGGGAAGAGCAGACATTGGCTCAGGAGGGAAGAGCAGACATTGGCTCAGGAGTGTGAGTGTGTGTATGAATGGGTGAATGAGGCTAGCTGCTATACCTTTATGGTAGCCATCAGCGTCATTCTGCTCCAGGAATGTGCCTTTCAGTTAATATTGAGTATAGCCTCTTAGCCTTTGGCAACATTACGTTCCATAAAGTGTAGCTAAGCAGACGTCCATATCCCGAGCTTATCCTTACTCACAACGTACATAATTTACATTTCTTATAAGTTTTTCCTGCAGTCTTGAGTTACAAACCCAACTCCTGAACCCTGCTTCCCATATTTTGACTTTTAATTAATTTTAATTAATTTTGCTGCATTATTCTGGACTAGTTTCTATTGGCTATGGGGATATTTTCAGGGCCATCTGCTGTATGTAGCATGCATCTTTTTTGGTTTTCCTTTGTTGTTTGTACATAAATCGTAATCTTTTTTTTCCAGGACTTTTCCAGGAATACAATGACTTCCTTTAGAGCAGAAAAAAAAAACCGTAAGGACTGGCGTTTTCACACATCCCTGTGACGGCCTAGCGTTTCACATTTCCTGTTTCCCCTCAGCCTGCGGTGTTCTTCACACAGAGGGGGCCTTTTTTTACCAGGAGATGCTGTGACGGGCGACGGCCGATTTGCATTTTATCGTTTGAACCGAAGCGAAAGGCTCGGTCGGCTGCTTCAGAGCCGCCTCGTTTCTGAAGTGTTCGCGTTTTCACCCGAAAACGGCCGCGCGAAATCCACGAACCGCACGGCTACGGTGCGTTAAAACGGAGCGCTCTGGGCCTCCTCTCCCCCTGAAGAACGCCAATGTCATGCGATTAAAAAAAAAAAAAATTATATATTTATTATTTCTATTTTTAAAAAGGAAACCAGGGCCTTGGCTTGTGTACCCATCGCCATTGTTGGCCGCAGGGACCTACAGGTGCTGTGGTTTTAGCGTAACAATCACTGCAGGAAATGCTGTGTCTCTTTAGCCACAATTTTTGCAATTCTATTCTAGGTCAAGTGTTATATCATACAAAATACGTATTTATATAGAGCCTATATACAAGTATTTTTTCCCCCTGATTAATAGACCCTCGATAAATATCCAAGGGTTAGACATTATAACCAGGGCCCTAGTGTCCGGGGGAATATGCACACCTGGGTCAGGTACATAATTGATTTGGATTTCATTACTTTACATTACCGAGCTTGTCTGGTGCATATCAGTCGAACAATAAAACATATTTGAATGCAAAACAATCACGTATTTGACCCTGGCGTGGTGCGTAGTTCCCATGTTTGAGTGTGTCAGTTAGTCCTCCTGGTGTGGTGTTGTGTGAGTGCATGGTGTGATTACTTTAACGATAATAATAATAATAATAATAATAGTAGTATCTTTTTAAAATAGTTAGCTGACGCTGACGCTTTTATACAAAGTGACTTACAGTTGATTAGGAAAATCCCCCCTGGGGCAGTGTGGGGTTCTGAAGGACCCAATAGCTGTGTCGTTCTTATTGTGGCTACACTGGGGATTGAACATGCGTACAACCCACAGTCATGTACCTGAACCTAAAGGCTGCCCCATTGTGCCGTATTTTTAGGATTTGTGGGGTTTTTATGTTGTGTGTGCTAGTTTGTCGACCTACCTCTTTGACCAGGTCTGGTAATGTGACTTCATATAAGCAAATATATTCACTTGTATATTTTTCAATATTACATAAGTGGCAGTTGATTGAATCCCGGTGATGCAGCCAGGTGCACTCTGGGAAGTGTGTTTGTGTGTTCCTGCGCTGGGAAGTGTGTTTGTGTGTTCCTGTGCTGGGAAGTGTGTTTGTGTGTTCCTGTGCTGGGAAGTGTGTTTGTGTGTTCCTGCGCTGGGAAGTGTGTTTGTGTGCTCCTGCGCTGGGAAGTGTGTTTGTGTGTTCCTGCGCTGGGAAGTGTGTTTGTGTGCTCCTGCGCTGGGAAGTGTGTTTGTGTGTTCCTGCGCTGGGAAGTGTGTTTGTGTGTTCCTGCTCTGGGAAGTGTGTTTGTGTGTTCCTGCGCTGGGAAGTGTGTTTGTGTGTTCCTGCGCTGGGAAGTGTGTTTGTGTGTTCCTGCGCTGGGAAGTGTGTTTGTGTGTTCCTGCGCTGGGAAGTGTGTTTGTGTGTTCCTGCGCTGGGAAGTGTGTTTGTGTGTTCCTGCTCTGGGAAGTGTGTTTGTGTGTTCCTGTGCTGGGAAGTGTGTTTGTGTGCTCCTGCGCTGGGAAGTGTGTTTGTGTGCTCCTGCGCTGGGAAGTGTGTTTGTGTGTTCCTGCGCTGGGAAGTGTGTTTGTGTGTTCCTGCTCTGGGAAGTGTGTTTGTGTGTTCCTGCGCTGGGAAGTGTGTTTGTGTGTTCCTGCGCTGGGAAGTGTGTTTGTGTGTTCCTGCGCTGGGAAGTGTGTTTGTGTGTTCTTGCGCTGGGAAGTGTGTTTGTGTGTTCCTGCGCTGGGAAGTGTGTTTGTGTGCTCCTGCGCTGGGAAGTGTGTTTGTGTGCTCCTGCGCTGGGAAGTGTGTTTGTGTGTTCCTGTGCTGGGAAGTGTGTTTGTGTCCTCTGCGTTACTTTTTCACTCTGTTGCAGGGACATCGTTCAGACAACATTTTTGACGTGAAAGTTCAACAGATCAGTGAATGGTCAAAACGACGATGCCCTTCAATTGGATGAATGTGCATTTTGTGGAAAAACTTTTAACTTCTGGTAAACCTTTGGTATTTGGACATTCTTTTTTTTTTTTTTTTTTCCCAAAAAGGTTTTCTTACTCACAAAATGTTTTCAGGTTTTGGCGTTGTTCCTGAACGCTGCCACGGTGTGTGGGAGTGTGTGTTTGACCTGTCCTCACGTTCAGTTGAGCTAATCCTAAACCTCCAATCCCCCCTTGGCCTTTTGTCGTTATCCGCGGGGTCTAAATTTACCGCCGCGCTCCGCGTCGCCGTGCGGACGCTCCTGCAGGGCTGCTCTTCCCGCCGCGCGCGGGTTCCTGCCGGGTTCCGCCCCAGGATCGCAGCGAGGGGCGCTGTCGGGGACACGGGGGAAGGGGGCGGAGGGATTACCCGCTCGCTGAAAGACGTTTACCGTGCAAGGAGGCGCTAAGCTAATCCTCCGTGACCTGCGGGGTCATCGCTGCGCTTAAAAATAGCGCTTCCCCGCTGCAGGGTGAGTGGGTTTCTGCCTCAAGGAGTGCGCACGTTCCTCTGAGTGTGCACGTTCCTCTGTGGGACGACATCAAGGAGTGCGCACGTTCCTCTGTGGGACGACATCAAGGAGTGCGCACGTTCCTCTGTGGGACGACATCAAGGAGTGCGCACGTTCCTCTGAGTGTGCACGTTCCTCTGTGGGACGACCTCAAGGAGTGTGCACGTTCCCTGTGGGACGACCTCAAGGAGTGCGCACGTTCCTCTGTGGGACGACATCAAGGAGTGCGCACGTTCCTCTGAGTGTGCACGTTCCTCTGTGGGACGACCTCAAGGAGTGTGCACGTTCCCTGTGGGACGACATCAAGGAGTGCGCACGTTCCTCTGAGTGTGCACGTTCTCTGTGGGACGACCTCAAGGAGTGTGCACGTTCCCTGTGGGACGACCTCAAGGAGTGTGCACGTTCCTCTGAGTGTGCACGTTCTCTGTGGGACGACCTCAAGGAGTGTGCACGTTCTCTGTGGGACGACCTCAAGGTGTGCGCACGTTCCTCTGTGGGACGATTTCAAGGAGTGTGCACGTTCTCTGTGGGACGACCTCAAGGAGTGCGCACGTTCTCTGTGGGACAGAGCGGGACACATTTTACATTTTAGTCATTTGGCAGAAGCTTTTAATCTAAAGCGACTTACAAGTGCATAGGTTCTACCATAAGTCAAAGCATCACATCCAGAACTAGCAAAATACACATGAAATGCTGTTCTAAACATAGTCGTCATAAGTGCAAATATATATATTTTTTTATTTGGGGGTGGGGGCAGGGTTAGACAAGGATAGGGATATCAGAAAGGGGGGGTGGGAGAAATCAGGAGGGAGGACTAAGGTAGAGTTTGAAAAGGTGGGTTTTGAGTCTGCGTCGAAATAGGGGGAGGGATTCTGCTGTTCTGACAGTGGTAGGCAAGTCATTCCACCACTGAGGAACCAGAACACAAAATGGTGCTTCTCAGGGAAACTCAATCTAACCCAGAGAGGGCCGGTGTGGGTGCGGGATTCTGTTCCAACCAGGCAGTTTACACACCTGACTCTACTGATCAAGGAGCTGAGCACAGACCCTAGTGGTTGAGTCAGGTGTGTTGCTGCTTGGTTGGAATAAAACCCAGCACCCACACTTGTGTATGATACAGCTGCTTAACACGCTTGTGGTAACATTTTGTTCTTCTAACTCACCTGTAGACACAGCTCTGGCCTGTCAGACCACAATGAAAAAGCCTTTTGTGATACACCCTTCCTGACACATTACAGAGGACTATAATAACGATAATATTAGTACTTTATTTATATAGGTAATCCTAATACTGGAGTGTTCGTTAGCCTCATTTCCGGCAAGAGCTGACAAGGGTAAAACATCACGGTCTCCTTGATTTTATGTGGGGCTGCTGACTTGGCTTGGGTTCAGCTCTGTTTGTTTCCAGAGCTGAAAATTGAGGAAAATAAGTTTTTAAAATGTAAAACAGTCCCTCTGCGGTGGGCCTGCTCGTGGTGGGAGGCACCGTCGGTGCTGCAGCATAAAATGGTCTCTCGGCATGCGTCTGAAAATGGTGTTAAGTGAGAGTGGTAAAATATTCTGCGGTTTATCATGCATACTGATGTCTCTGGCATCGCTGTGCCCTGAAATCTGAATTTGTCATGATGGGATGTTTGGGGCCCTGTAACATTACAGCAGATTATTCTTTTAAGGTTACATCATGGTATGTAATTGCAAATGAGGCCGAATACATTTTTTATTTCGCTCATTTGTTACGTAATGAATGTATTCAAATGTGTCACATTTTTATTTTTCCTTCAGCATTTTCACTGGCCCGGCTAGGCGCTGGGCGGGCACCATTTCTGAATGTTACGCAACGGAGTGCCACCTCCAGCTGTACAGTTGGTACGTTACAGGATAAACCCCACAGAAACCTTCGTCTTTTTATCAGTCGTTCGCAACGTTCAACGCTGCACCGAATGTGCGCGTGTTAACCGTTAAAATTGGATTCTAATGCATTTCTCCGTCCCAGACACATTCAGTGATGTGTGCTGAAAGCATGGCTCTTCCCTGACGGCGAACGGGTCTGTTGTAGGCTACTTGGAGACATGGACAATGAAAGAAAGGTTATGAAATCGTAATTTTCTGGTGCCGTTCTCTCTCTCTAGCCCGTGTCTACGGCTGATGCGGGTACCGCTGTCGGACAGAACCCCCCCGCCGGGCCGGCGCTTCTTCTGTGCGTCACAAAGCACCGCTCGCGACTGCCGCCCGCCCTCCGTTTACACCGCTGCAAGGCATGCTGGGATGCCTGCGATGTGGGCCTCTCCTCGCAGCCCGACTGCCTGCCGGGAACCCACACTGTACTGCGCTGAGGACTCTGAGCTGCGACCCTGTCCTAGCCATTTAGCCACGCGCCCTGTGTACTGTTACGCATGTGTGAAGCGTGCCTGAAACGTGCCTGAAACGGCACTGATGCTGGTCGCTGGTGGCCTGGCCTCGGTCTGGGACCCGGAAGGTTGGCGGTTCGAGCCCCGGTGTGGCCACGATAAGATCTGCGCGGCCGTGTGGCCCTTGACCCCACATTGCTCCAGGGTCCCATTGTCCCCCGATTAGTCTAATCAGCTGTAAGTCACTTTGGATTAAAGGGTCAGCTAAATAACAAATTATAGTTATTATGATGCCAATCTGCATCTTTTCCACGCTTGTGTTCTGCACTGCGCTTGCAGTGAGCGTTTGATCCGCTGTGTTTTCTATACACGGGCTTTGCAGTGTTGTTTTGGGTTTGTGGGCACCTGGTTGCCTGCCTGCCTGCCTGCCTGCCTGCCTCTCCCCCTCTACTGTACGTGTCCCAGATACCCGGCTTTGGCTCCGGCTCCGGCTCCAGTCTGCTGCCGTTCTGCGCGGTCCATAATTTATGACCGTTGGTGCATATGCCGGGTATCGTGAGGGGGGTCTTTGCACACTCGAACAGAATGGCATGAGTCTAAATTATACATCACAGGGGGGAGGTATCCGGGGGAAAGCTAGCTCAGTCTTGGTTTTGCGCTGGAAGGCACATTCTCTACTGTACGCCGGGTGGGAGAGAAAGAAAGATAATCTGATTCATAATTAACCCTTTGAAGAGTTTTGGAATGCTTTTTTTATTTTTAGTTTTTTTTCTTCCCCTGTCTCTTTAAGTCGTAGTGTTCCAGAACTCCTTTGCTTCCTGTCGCCAGCAATGACTGTGACATCAGCATTAGAATGTTCTCATCACATGTTTGTGGCCTGGACTGATGGGCAACCCTAAGGCACTTTTTTTTTGCCAGCATTTACATTGCATTCACGTTACATTTCCACCAGCGTTTACGTTGTTCGGTTTTTAGCCCCTTTCTTCTTTTCCTCGTACGTGATCGCACAGCCCGGTAAGGGCAGGTTTCTGGTTTGGTTTGAAACGTGCCCATGCAGGTCTGCCCTACACACAAGCCCCCTTTAGAGAAAGTCTAGGAATGCTCTATCCACCAGGACTGGCCTCATGGGCTATGTGTGGGCTGTTCTGGGCCAATCTCACAGCTCTTGTCACTGATCTGTGGGAGATCTGCATGGCTTTCTCCTCCTGTCTGAAAGATAGGCTCCCTACGAAGGATCACGAATACAAAGACATCTTCAGCATATCCCGCAAGATGCTTGTCTACACTGTCAGAAATACAGTGACAGTGGAGGTACATTTTTGTTCTTCAAAGATGAATTGGATACCCTGGATGTTCTCTTTGGGTACAAATGAGTATGTTTTCCAAGCAAAAAGGGTACTTATTAATTATATATTGGTGGCTAGGGGTACGACTTTATGTACCTATAGGGTACCACCGTGTGTATGTGTATGTATGTGTGTATTTGTGTGTGTGTGTGTGTGTGTGTGTGTATGTCTGTGTCTGTATGCGTGCGCGTATGAGTGTATGTGTGTATGTGTGTATGTGTGTATGTGTGTATGTGTGTGTGTGTGTGTGTGTGTGTGTGTGTGTGTGTGTGTGTGTATGTCTGTGTCTGTATGCGTGCGCGTATGAGTGTATGTGTGTGTGTGTATATGTCTGTGTATGTGTGTGTGTGTGTGTATATGTCTGTGTTTATGTGTGTGTGTGTGTGTGTGTGTATCTGTAACTTGGTTGCATTAATCCGTGTGTGACGTGTGCTCATAATTACCCAGCGGACACCATTCAGGGTGACTCGGGGGGCCTCGTTAAACTGGAGCGAAATGCAAACATACTTAACGCTAAAGACGAAAGAGTTGCTGTTATGCGTTTCTTTTCTCTGGATTTACTGATGAGTGAACAACGGCTGAATGCTGGTCAGTAAACACCTAACGGCACAAATAAAACGAATGAATAAAGTTGTAAACTCTGACTCTTAAGCTCTGTGTGGGATTGGCGCTTCCTCACATTCAACATGACTGCGAAAGGAGCCATTTTGTAGCGGCCTCCGATACACACTCGGCCGGTGGTGTTTGTTTACGGTCTGCAGCACGCTGAGGGTTGAGCTGGCAGAGCCGGGGAGAGTGGCCGTCTGTCCTCGTCCCTGTTCTCCCTGTGGGAGTGATCACCGTCCGCTTCAGACGCTCTCCAGGAAAAGCAACGTTATGTCATCTTATCTCATCCTTCTGCAAACGGCTAATGTCTGTAACGAGTCAATTTTATGGAGTGATTTAATTAAAATGAATTAAAAAGGCTCTTCAGATAAACAAGAGGCTACAGTTATATACGTATATTGGATTACGGATTTATCGTATTATCTCATCCTTGTATCGGTTTTAATGTGCATCGAAGGACTTCCACTTCAGCTTTCTGCAAACATGGACATCGTCTGATCTGGCAATCACACAGGCGATGACCTCGCTCTGCTCATGTTGAACTTTGATCCCGTGAGCTGAAGGTACCTGTGAGGGGGCCTGGGAGGATGTGGGATCGTTCAGCAGTGAAAATGAGCCACAATCCTCCTTTGAGAACTGCATTATTTACAATATATATATATATATGCGATTAGAATGTTCGTAACTGAACATTCTAATGCTGATGTCACAATCAGTACTGGTGACTGAAAGCAGTGGAGTTCTAGAACAAAAAAAAAAAACAAAAAAAACCCTACTCTTCAGAGGGTTAAACGATTTAGAGAAATTGTCTAGAGGTGCGGACTACAATTTCTGCTGAATTTGCCCTGTGGAGAAACTGGATCAGGGGAACGACTGCAGAAATGAGAATGTTGATGAAACCTAAATAACATCCAAGTTATGTGATGTGCCCCAGTGGTTTAAAGAGCGATCAGAGCCTGCTGGTGCATTGTGGGAAGTGTTGAGGTGGGATGCTGATGGTTTCGGGTGGGTCGTGAGATGACGCAGGGGAAAAAAATGATTCCTCATTATGCAGTATTCACTGACGTTCACATCAGTCAAACTACGACTGAAGCTGTTGAGTGCTCTTCTCTTGGTACTGTTGAAATGTCGTTATTACAGTTAAATTCAATTCAAATCTGTTTGAACTACTGTCAACCTGAACCTTAATAGAGAGATATTTCAGACTTGTCTCTTAAGGAGTTATGCTACATTAAATGAGTTATTTAGCTGGTGTTTTTATCCAAAGTGACTTACAGTTGATTAGAGTAAGCTGGGGCCAGTCCCCCCCAAGATATTGTCATGGCAACACCGGGACTTGAACCTCCATCCTTCCGGGTTCCAGTCAAGCATCTTAGTCACTAGGCCAGAGGTCACCAACCCTGGTCCTGGAGAGCTACTGGGTCCGCTGGTTTTTGTTTTCACCTTAAAATCAGCACCCTGTCGAGACCCGGGTAACCAGGTGAGGTGAGTTAGCTGTGTAATCAACCGCTGTAATTGATTAATTGAGTGCGGAGTTAAAAACCAGCAGACCCTGTAGCTCTCCAGGACCCGGGATGGTGACCTCTGCACTAGGCTACAGGCTGCCCCCCCACAGGCAGTGAAATGAGTAGTGAGCTGAGCGTGGTGTGGTTCACGTGAATGTTGTTTGACATGGAGCTGAACCTTTTCTCGTTTTAAAAAGATTTGCTAAGTAACAAACGTGCAGCTTCTAATCTGGCGGGACGGACGGATACGCGAGTAAGATGTCCGCTTTGCTCTACACGGTGCTCCGAGTCCCAGCTCTGGGCTTTGTGCTAGTTTCACTGATATTTCGGGAGTCTTTTGGCCTCGTTTGCAAGAGGGGGGCGGGGGGGGGGGGGAGGGCGCATTCTGAAATTTCGGTCTTTGCCTCGTCTCTCCCGTTACACATCGCAAACGATCAGGGTCGCCGTGAAGCGCGGCAGCCAAAGTGGGTTTATAGTGAGATACAGATACAGGTGGAGGTGGGGCCCCAATGGGCGTGCTTGTTTGCTCGTTATTTAAAGGTCCCATTATTGTACACCTTTCCAGTGTTTCCTTCTAGGCCCTGATATCCATAAGTAGATGTTTGTGTGGTTTTTAAGGATCAAAAACAATCTCTATCCAGTTTTACATGCCCATTCTCCAGCGCCTCTCATGAGCTTCACCAAGAACAGGCTGTTTTAGTGACTGTGTCTTTAAGGCTCATTGATATCAGTGAACCTCTGTTCTGATTGGCTGGCTAGCTCCAACGAGCTGAACGGCAAAGTCCGAAACAATTTCTACAGATTGTGTGGATTTATTTGGGCACTTTGCGTTTTGATACTTTCACTGTTTTTTTTTTTTTTTATAGTACCCACAACTCCTTTATAATCCTCGTAACGAGAAAAATGTCATTTTCCACAATATGGGACCTGTTAGTGGAGTAGACGTAAGTGTGTCTGGTGTGTGATGTAATCAGCTATCCCAGGGTTCCTCTGGGTTTTTAGGACGCCCTGGTGCCTCTCTCTCTCTGTCTCTCCGGCGATGCGTGCCCCGCCCGACCCCTCTGAGACGTAGCAGGAACGCGGAATCGCCCTCATTTCCCACCGACGTCCCAGGATCCCGTGCTGTTCTGTTGTTTTCATGCATAATGTAAAATACTGTCATCTGTGTGTTTCTAAATAAATTAAATACCAGAGGGCGGGGGGGGGGGAGGACAGGGTTGGCGAACCTGGAGAATTAGTCGACTTCTCTCTCTTATCCACGCTGTAAGGAAGTGCGTGGAGTGGCAGTATGTTCTATGGGATGTGCAGTATCCTGGAGTGTGTTTGAAATGGCAGGAAAGGTGTACATTTTCTGTGTGAAATGTATGCTTTTTTCTGCTGAAATGTAAGCCGTGAGTTTGCACTGTAGCAGACCGGTAACTCTTGAATGTCCGAGCCAAATCTCTCTGTGAGGCAAAAAAGGTTATCGTATCTATATCAACAGCCTTCTGTAGCCTTCTCAAGTTCTCCTGAATACTCGGGGTAGAGGACTAATTCCTAGCTTTTATACAGCTTTCCCCCAAAGCGCTTTACAGCGATGAGGGGGAAACTCGCCTCAACCACCATCGATGTGCAGCACCCACCTGGCTGATGCAACGGCAGCCATTTTGTGCCAGAACGCTCACCGCACACCAGCTGGAGGTGGAGAGGGCGAGGACAGTATTTTAGCCTATGGAATCAGGGGATGATTAGGTGGCAGGTTGGGAATTTAGCCAGGACATTGGGGAACCCCCTACTCTTTGCACAGTGTGTCAGGGGATCTTTACTGCTCACAATGAGTCAGCACCTCGGTTTAACATCTCATCTCGTAGACAGGCCAAAGCACATTGGTTTTGCGGGTTTTTTTGGGCCTGACACCAGTCTCTCATAGCAAGCCCGTATCTCTCTAAGGCTTCTTACTGGATCTGCTGCGGAACGCCCTCAGATTCTCCAGCGACCAAGGTCCCGGCTAAGTCTAGCAGGGATTGGCAGGGCCGGTAGCGAATCACGGCCTCTCGTTTCTGCAGTAGGGGGCGGGGCCTCTTCTCAACCACAGGCAGTGGTGTTACTTACAACTTTAACCAACTGTGTTTGGGGTCAGTTTGACCCCGTTCTGTGTTCGACATCTCTTAGAAACCAGTTAATCTTTTATTTATTAATTATTATTAGTTATTATTAGTGTTGTGTGGTGTGATTCTGACTATACTAGCTGTATAAAATGTTAGAAAATATACAACCGCGGATTGCAGACGATACGCTCATCTTTAGTGTCATTTTTATCTGTCATTTTAAGATGCTGTGGTCCGTTTGACCCAAAACACGAAAGGCGTCGTAATGTTTCTACATAATAGGAGGGTTGATGTAGCGTTCTGTACATCAGGAAGTCATTATTTTGTCCGCCTACTCCTGCACTTGCGATGCAGTGGCCGCCCTTGCCTGGTTTTCTTTGCTTGTAATAACTGCGAGACGTGTGCGCTAACCCCGTTGTTATTGTTCTCTCTCCCTAGGGAAATGAATCGAGTTATCCCTTGGAGATGTGCTCGCACTGTGAGTATATTCCTGCTTTTACTTTGTTTTGTTTTTTATTCCCTAAACACTGTTGTTGGTATGTTTTAATGGTACGTTTAGTACACTTGGGGCCTGATTAGACCGTTAGCACATACAAACCTCTTTAGTGTGTACAAAATTAGTAACACGGCCAATGATTGGTGCAAAACAAATACCGTGACCAATCGTTGGTCATGTTGTTGGTTTTGCATGTGCTGAGGTGTATGTGCCCTTATTGTGCAATATGAAAGTGTTAAAAGGAAGGAATTAAACTAGTCTAGAGAACGTTGTCTTCCACTAATATTTGGGACCTGAAGATCCTCAACACCCCAAACTGAGTTGCAACAGGTGCTTATGGGTATTTTTCATATTCATGTATGTATGTATGTTCAAAGCTAGGGGGGGGAGGTTGTTCTGTAGTTCTGCGGGTGTTTTTGCGAGGACCCGTGACAGAGCCATCGGAGGAACCGGTAACACGCTTAGCCGTCAGAAGCATGCGTCACGTGCCGCGCTCCTCCTCTCTCCTCCTCTCTCCTCCTCTCCTCCTCCTCTGCTCTCCTCCTCTCTCATCTCCTCCCCTCTCTCCTCCTCTCTCCTCCTCCTCTCCTCCTCCTCTGCTCTCCTCCTCTCTCACCTCCTCCCCTCTCCTCCTCCCTCACCTCCTCCCCTCTCCTCCTCCTCTCTCCTCCTCTCTCCTCCGCTCTCCTCCTCTCTCCTCCTCTCTCCACTCTCCTCTCTTCTCCTCTCTTCTCCGCTCTCCTCCCCTCTCCTCCTCTCTCCACTCTCCTCTCTCCTCCTCTCTTCTCCGCTCTCCTCCTCTCTCCTCCTCTCTCCTCCCCTCTCCTCCTCTCTCCACTCTCCACTCTCCTCCTCTCTTCTCCGCTCTCCTCCTCTCTCCTCCTCTCTCCTCCCCTCTCCTCCTCTCTCCACTCTCCTCTCTCCTCCTCTGTTCTCCTCTCTCCACTCTCCTCTCTCCTCCTCTCCTCTGCTCTCCTCCACTCTCTCTCCTCCTCTCCTCCTCTCTCCTCAGTTCAGTTCAGTTCAGTTTATTCTTTGTCCCAAATGGGCAATTTGTTTGCAGCAGGACCACACACATACCACACAACAATAGGCATAACACAATACAGACAGACAGACAGATTCTGCACAAGAAGCATAATAAATAGTTCAGTTCTGATAAATATTGGCAGTGCATTAAAAACTGAGTCATTTAGAATCAAGATACAGTTTCAATAAATATAAGGTAGATATAAAAAGAGGGAGTGGATTGGGGTATGGGGTCACTAAATGGACAAGGCTATCTTCTTCTGTTGTGTGCATTCAGTGCTTGGATAGAAAGAGGGATAAAGGAATTTTTGTACCTCTGTTTTAAAGCAATGGGAGTGTTAAATCATAAGCCAGATGGCAACAACATGTATTCTGTATACAGAGGATGACTTCTATCTTGATAGATATTCATGGCTTTGTTAAACACCTACTTGTTGAAATACTCAGTAAGACTATTGAACTTCACTCCCACTATCTTATTGGCCACATTCACAATTTTAGAAAGTGCATTCTTGTCTTTGATAGTGACGTTTCCATACCAGCAGATAATGGAGAACGTCAGGACAGACTCAATAAAAGCTCTATAGAACAGTGTCATCAATGTTTTATCCACCTGAAACTTAGCAAGTTTCCTGAGAGCAGAGAGTCTTTGTTGTCCTCTCTTGCACACAGAAGTGGTGTTCAAGTCGAACTTAAGCCGGTCATCAATCAAGGTGCCCAGATACTTATAACATGATACCATATCAACATCCTGCCCCTTGATTACACTATGCACTGGAGCAGGGGGGAGGCGTCTGAAGTCTATAGACATGTCCTTAGTTTTACTGATGTGAAGATGCAAAAAGGCATCTTCACACCAGGACACAGTCATCAATGACAGGGCCATGCTCATTCTCATGAGTATTCAAGAGACTGACGATTACAGAGTCCCCTCTCCTCCTCTCTCCTCTCCTCTCCTCTCTCCTCTCTCCTCTCCCCTCCTCTCCTCCTCTCGACTCCTCTCTCCCCCCCTCCCCCTCTCCTCCTCTCCCCTCCTCTTTTCTCCTCTCTCCTCCCCTCCCCTCTCCTCCTCTCCCCCCCTCTCCTCTCCCGCCCTCCTCCTCTCCTCTGCTCTCCCCCTCTCTCCTCCGCTCTCCTCTCCTCTCCTCTCCCGCCCTCCTCCTCCCCTCCCCTCTCCTCCCCTCTCGTCTCGGTGTGACCCAATATCGCCGTTGCCACCGGAGACGAAGGCAGGGGGGTGATTGGACGCGTGCGCGCGGCTAAAACAGACTCCTGCCACGGAAAGGTCAGCCCGCGGCCGGCGGGGGGAGCCTCGCGTATTTTTAGCGCCCGTATCGCCTCCTAATTGGTTTGTTGCCTCATGCTGGGCCGTCCGTGGGATAGGGGGCTTGCTCGGTCAGCGTTTAAACCTCACCCCCCTCACCCTCCCCCCCCGGGCTGCCCGGGGGAATTCCCTCCCGGACTGGATTGTGTTCGGAGGTCTGGCACGGCAGAGGTTGCCAGTCCTTCCGCGGTTCTTTCCACCGCAGTGATAATAATACGCTGTGCAACCTCGAGTCGAACCCGGGGCGTGGCCAGGGACTTCCCTCTGTGATTGATAGCGCTGCGTGTCCCCGCCTTCCCCCTGAGGGACAGGCGAGTCGGCCTCTCTCGGACCGGAGTCGCGCTCGATACGGTTCAGAGAGCGCTTCCCCGGGTGTGCAGTGCACACGGGCTGTGTGTGTTAGGGTAAAGTGAAAAAACGGCGTTGTGTTATTACTGATAGAGCCTGTTTCTTCATGCTTTTGGGACTGGCCCAGGGGGCACATTTCACCTTTAAGTTTCATCTATTGTTCTTTGAACACTGTGTTTAAACCTTTAAATCCAGAGAGCATGACCTCTGATCTTTTCACACTCGAAGTGTATTGTCAGTCCCTGCAATTCACTTCCGGGTCATACACCTGCAGGAGATGAGGTGTGTGTGTGGTGTGTGTGGTGTGTGTGGTGTGTGTGGTGTGTGTGGTGTGTGTGGTGTGTGTGGTGTGTGAGTGTGTGTGCTGCGTGAGTGTGTGTTGTGTGTGTGCTGCGTGAGTGTGTCAGCGACAGGCAGTGTCTGAATATCCCAGCTCCTGCCCAATAAGAGGCATTTCAGTCCCTCTGTCCCCTCCCCCTCCTGGAGGCGCAGCTGTTCTTCCCGTCAAGAAGACGACGGCCTTAAATTTAACACACGCCACGGCCATGTTCCCATCCTGCACCTCCGTGTTCGTAACGAGACGGTGTGTGTGCTGTTACACTCGCTTCTGTGTTCGTACTGAGACGGTGTGTGTTCTGTTGCACTCTCTGTTGTGTTCGTAACGAGACGGTGTGTGTTTGTGTGTTCTGTTACACTAACCTAGAGGCCAAGTTTGGCTGTGGCACGGTGCAATTAGCGGCTAGTTAAATTAGCGCCTTGCGGCGAAAGTTTTGAACAGCTCAGCTACTTGGCTCAGCATGTTTATACGGTAACACAGCCCAGAGCCAAGATGGCTGCTGCTGGCATTTGCTTTGTGCAAATGTGGAGCTCTTCCTTCCAACAGATTTCAGTGGAAGGAGATGAAGTATGATAAGAAATGCGAGCCAGAAGTGAGGTAATCCCTTGTTCAGGGCTTGTAAAAGTGGTTTATTGGGTTAGTTGGGGTGGCGGAGAGGGAGGTGTGTGGTTGTGAAATTCCAGAGAACTGCTTGTTGCAGATGAGTGTGTGGCACGCTGTATGACACTGTGCGTTTTATGAGGGTTTGGCAAACCAGCGTCGTGCCGTA